>NC_084666.1:14211557-14511807 GCF_028389875.1 Rhea pennata | reverse complement strand
CAATGTTCTTCAGAATCCTTCTCTTGTTGTTAGTAACTGAATTTCTGCTATAAAATGGGGCTGAATGCATGGCTGAACAATTAACCTGACTTGTTTCTTCTTTGGCCCCACCACTGCCATCGTTTCCTCTCGCACGGATGCTGCCATTAAGCAGGAACGGCAACTCTCCATGGCCATGAGCAGCCGTTCCATTGTAGATCTCTTTGTACGAGGGGGCAAGTGACAAAGTGCTCCCCCTAGATACAGTGACTATTCGAAGAGTTTTAATATCATCATTCACCTTTTCCTGTTCACGATGTATGGATTCAATGATGAAGAGGTTCTGAATGTATTTCTCAATAATAACCAGGATGGAATAAGGCAGATTATACCATGTATATTTTGGATGAGCTTGGGCACAGATAATTGCTAGGATTGAACCCCATGAGAGGAGCCAGGATCCTGCAGCTGTGCCAACCAGCAGTTCTGCGTCAAGTTTTCTAGCAGGATTTTTTGAATTATCCAATGATCTATCCTCCAGTCTGTAAATTAAAAGGGCAACAATTCCAGCAGTGCACATGAGAGCCAATACAGAGATAGCATGCAAGTAAAATATAGTAAGTGCTAACTCACTTTTGGTTTTTGAACGTCCAATCTGAATTAAATACACAACAACTTTTGCTATTGTGCTAATTAACACAATTAGTCCAAAAATCATTCCAACTGTTATGCCATGGAATTTGAATGGGGTTTTGTGTTGCTGATGGTGTTCTACTTTGCGTCCAATATTCTTCCACAGGACATAGAGCATCGTGGATGCTAGAATATGGTACTCTATATTAAAAGGATATAGGTAATATATTCCTTGAGAAAATATTGAGCAGAGCGTTGTTGTTGTACAATTGCATTGAGGTGCATGATCATCTAAAACTAAACAGAAGGAGAGATTAGATGCCATGCATGGCAAGGAGTTCTCGTTTAAAGTGAAACAACAATAAGACATGAAAGATAAGATTTCAGTAAAATACATCATACTGTTTAGTTAGCCACTTTAAAAAAAAAAGTCACTAACTAAAGTCACTAAATCACTAACCCAAAGCAAGCTTTGGCGTATTCACTGAAGTATAATCTCAAATTTCGCTACTCAGCTGCTTAGCAATATTCATAAACGCTGTGCCAAAGTGGATATTCTCCTACACTTTACTGGTAACAGTACAATTATGTAACAATTCTGGTAGCAGAGTATTTAGGAAGTAATATAAGGAAACACTGTTTCTACTTATCAAGTGGAAGTATCACGAAGAGCCAATAACCTGCAATTTGCCTGCTCTCTGCTAATGCTCTATAAGAGAATCTCTGAACTACCAATGCAGCTACTTGATTAATAATAGAACTTAGATAGTACTAGTAGCACTACTGTACATCTAAAGGATAGGACTTGCAAAGAGATGAAGAAATGTGGGCATATTTTTTGACACGGTTATGTGTCAGAAAATAATACTTATTAAACTGTTTTTAAAATTAATTTTTTGCTCAAACATGAACTTTTGTGAGAATGATAGAAAATGCCTAAAATTTTTTAATTTAGACTAGAAGTAGGCAAAAAAGAAATTGATTCATAATTTGGCTTTAAAGAACAAAGTAAGGAGCTGTTAGGATACAGGCACCATTGAATTCATTGAGTGGGAAAATGTGAACATCTTCCCCTTTAAAATCTCTCTCCCTTTTCCCTGTGAACATAGTCAAAATCCAATCAGTTGTGCAGATAAATTTTACAGATGGGAAGAAATTTATAGCTGCTAAGAGCTTTTAGTTCATATTTTAAAGGTAAAAACCTTTCATTTCCCTATGTTTCAGTGGCATTTGGAAGTAGAAGACATCGCAGCAGTTATGTTTGTTGAGGCTTGCATCACCTTACTGAAAGACAAAATTGTTCATTATAACAAAAGAATCTCCTAGAGCAAAATCTGGCTCCTGCAAAGCGGCACTAATGAATAATGTTTATCTTTGCAAGCTGTTTCACTGAATTCCATGGGACTACACACCATATGTAACCACTCTCGTGGGAGAGATTTGCAGGATTATCCATGCCTGGTTTTTATCAATGACTTTCTAAATATTAAACTCTTGTTTTGTTTTTTGTCTTGTTTTGTTCAATTTACTTCTCTGATTTATTAATTAAGCTGTTCTTTACTAATGTTATTACTCAAAAGAAATGTTTTTTTAAAAAACTGTCTTGAATCCGGCATTTGTTGTTGTTCTGGACCTCATCCAAAGGGAAGGTCACTAAACAGAAACCCACAGCTTGAATTACATACATGTTAATTATCATATATCATTTCAGTTGTGATATTAACTGATCATTTGCTCAGGAATGACTTTGCAGCACATACCCGGTTCTGTCCTACTGCTATGTAGTATTTAGTATGATTGTTTTAGAGCAGAAGTTCCAAGGTTTATCCACTCTTTAGCTTACCTATTGTTATGTTCCCAAAACCAAGTGTGATTAGTCTTTCTTTATGTTCATTAAGTTGATGTTTTGACTCTGTTAACACTCCATTTGTCCACAGGAGTAAATTTGTGAACACAGAATGGATAACCCCAAACCTACAAAACAGATCAGTTATTGAGAGAATCTGCACAGAGTATACCTGTGTATATGTTCAATAAAATGAATTAACTTTCTGTAGACACTGCAGGGGCACCATTTAGTTGTCAGTGTAGGAAAACAAATCATATCCAATCTCCGCAAAGATGTTGCACAATGGAGCAGAATGAACGTTAGACTCACAAAATACTATAGAAATGCAGTGGCTTAATGTATTAAACCATATGTGGGATGCCGCTATTATTAGTTATGCTCTCTTATGTTTTTTATTCTTTGGGCTGAGCAAGCTTCACGTTAATGACAGTGGCCAAACAGTCTCAACAGGATTAATTGTCTTGCAAGTCCTTTTCACAGCCTTCTGTGGTGCCTCTTCATTCTGGCACAGTGAGGCTAGGTTTCCAAGAGTCTTTGAAAATTCAGACTTGGTGAAACAGAAAGGCATCAGAGAAAGTAGTGGGTTAATGGCTCAAAACTTCCTGATGAAATCCATACAATAATTGTTCTCAATTGCCTAGCACTCACTTTTTTTGTAAAATGCCATGGTGTCTCCTTCCTAGGCATGATCCTTTCACCTCTTACCATTTCTGCCAGAGGTCATACTCCTCTAACCAATGCTGATAATGCTGCTTCAGCTAGAAAAAGTTCTTTATTACTCCACTGTTCTCAGTGATGGACTTGCAATTAAGTATTTTAAAAATTGTTCTAATGAACAGTTTCACCTGCTTATGTTACCAGCCTTCTGTGATCAGTCTCCTCACTGGCATTCTCATTGGCATAAGGCTTAATCATTTACGCAAGGTAGCAGAAGAAAAAGGCAATTTTCACTAGAGCTGAGATTTCCGAGTATGGGGTTTTTTATAACTTTTTTTTACTCGGTAATTGGAGATGACTATTTAAAAAGTTACCAATATTTACATTCTACGTATACATAAATTAATATATATTAATTCATATTCTCACAAAACAAAAGATGCATAGGAGCTGGTTCTGCCACTTCAAAGACTAGTCTTCGGTTTTATAACAAACATACATATTCAGCTATTTCAGCTGAATGAGACACTTCAGTTACACTGCAAGAACCAAGATCTAGTGTCAGAAACATGCACAGATGCTTACTGATTTCAGTATTCAGGATACTGCCAGAGAGAGGGTATGTATTCCCCACATCTTACTCCAAAAAATGCTTTCGACAAAGATCAACATAAAATACATCAGATATGTTGCACTGACTGCAGATGGCTGCTGCAGATTCCCTTTCTGTAGCTAAATAAAGATAACATGATATAATACATAATCCTAAGACACATACAAGATGCTTCCTTCATCTGAAAAAAAGCAAGTAGTTTTATGGTATTATACATCATCCATTTTCCTGTCTCATGATAAAAATATATTTATTCTGTGACTATCATGTATTATAAAATATAAACACAGTGTTAATATAAAAAATCAGACTAATGATTATTCTTTCACTTGGGTAAATGGAGCTACTTTTAATTTATACTAACACAACTAAGAGGAGAATCAATCTGCAAGTTTTCCATGTCCTTCATAAAGTAAAACCATAGGTGTTAAAGCTGTGCACAGACCTGTACCTACTAGCATTCCAGATGAGGATCAGATCCACTTTACCTTTCAAGTGTTTTGAAAGACTGGATAATATCCTTTGCATGACACCACAGAAAGTACACCTAAATGAAAGGAATACAGAGAAATGTCATTGCACTGATGAGTATATATGATGCTCAAAAAGTAGAGTGTATCTCTAGAGGAAAACACAGGATTAAATCCTCTGATGATTTAAACTGAGGCAGCTCCATCTCTACTTACATGAAATAACCCATGATTTCCTGTGACATTCACCCCAAACCCAACTGGCACCAGGTACCTAAAATTTCTTGTGCAAAATCAGTGACTCAACAGTAGAAATTTTCAGTATAACTCACCAAAATATACCTTGCTTTTGGATTTGGTGAGACTTTTATTTCAGTGACAAAGGAAAGAATACTACCAACTGCAAAGAGCAGTATGATTACTGTAGGCCCAGTGTGCTAAATTTATACAGTTTACTAAACATATATAATTCTAAGCAGGGAGAGAGATCAGTGAAAGAATTCCAGACTTTATTAATAAACCATTAATAAAATGGGCATCCAGGAAGCAAGAAGAAACATTGTTTTATCAATCTGGGACACAACCACATTAGGAATGAATGAAGTAGCACTTAGGTATAGTGCAGAAAGCCCAGGCTGGAGAATAAGAGAGGGAGATATAACAATATTGAGTTGACAAGCAAATGCTCAGGATGGCTGACTCAAAGATACACAGATTTAATGGACTCTTTTGGAAATCTGGAACAGAGCTTGTACAGCTAGTGGAAAACCAAGTATCCAGCTGCCCTTTGTAGCAAATAGTACTGTGTTCATCCATTCATTTAATGAAACATTTCAAAAAAGAAAGGAGGACCACTGCAAAATCCCAAATGTAAAGACTATAGGATATAGTCTGAAATGAAACAAGTGATTAGCACTTTATTCTGTTATACTACCATTCAATCTCCAGTTCTGGCATAGATGTTGTAAAATCTAACAGCAAACACGAAAGCATTCTTCAAAACTAAACACAGTAAGTTCTGAAGGTCTATTTAGACATTGAAAAGAAAAAGATGGATGGAAAATAAGAAGAGAAAAGTCAATAAGGTAAAGCAATAACAACATAAAGTCACATTTTTGCTCACAGAACATTGATTGCCTCGAAGAGACTTCTGTTGGTGAAAGAGTATAGCATGAGGCTGCCTTGAAACGATGGAGGTCAGAGGCAAATATGTGTTTGTTCATTCTTTGCACAGTTCCAATATATTTATATTTATTGATTTATTGGCAAGCACCATGATGCTTCATTAAAGTACAACAGAATCTGACATATATTCTATAGTAAACTCACCTTTAGCTTTTCATGTAACAGAGATAATTAGGAATGCTCTCTGCTGTAATTTTATCCTGAGTTTTAAGAACATGAGAGGTTTTGCCATGGATAAGAGATATCTAGTAAATCACTTTTGTTCTCTTTTATTTGAGTGATCAGGCTAACATTCTAGACTACATTATTTTAAGCTAGGTAAATGATCAGTTCAGTAACATTAGGTGATGTAAAATCAAAATTAGAATTCTTATTCCCTGTGTTCCGCTCTGCTATGTGCAGTTGCATCCACACTCCATTTTGTGGTAGACGGGAACTTGCCAGCTCAAGGTCACTGCATATGATGAAGAATGCTACGTGCAGATCAACAGGAAAAAGGCTTAATTTTTTGGTTTGTTTTTGAGAGTGTGAAATTATGACCATTTCGATTTCAGCCAAACCAGATTTTTACCCTCAGAGAGAAAGATAAAAGAGGTCAGAGTTATGACTTAAATTAATAT
Source organism: Rhea pennata (assembly GCF_028389875.1). NCBI lineage: Eukaryota > Metazoa > Chordata > Aves > Rheiformes > Rheidae > Rhea > Rhea pennata. The sequence continues at coordinate 14,505,801 of NC_084666.1, read as the reverse complement.
ATATAGGTGTATACATATATACATACACCTGTACATATATATATCTATACATACACCTGCAGGTGTGATTACTTGAATTCTCAGGTTGCCAAACATGAATTTACACATAAAAAGGATAAAGATGTACAAGAATTTAGCACTCAAAATTATCCTCTAATATGCTTGAAAATCAAATTAACATAAAATCTACTGAAGACAAAAAGACAAAAGATTTTTCATAAAAAAAAAACACAGACAAAACATAAAACTGCATGTGGTGACTTTTACCTGTAAGATAGTATGTACTGCATGTGTAACAGGAAAAATTCCTTCCACTGCTGATAAACAATTTGAAAAATCAACATAATATCCAATTTTAAAAGAGTCCAGAATTAAAGTAATCACTGCAAATAATGTAATCCCACCTGCAAATGAAAAAGATATTAGAAAATATTAATGTACAGTTACAATGTCTCGAGATAATCCATATCAATATGCTACATCTTGCTTAGAGAAATAAAAGCAGATCAATGTATATAAAGATAACTGACTCGAGGGTCAGCAATGTCTTGAAGCCCCTGCTGTAGTTCATGAAAGACTCCAATAACCCAATACGTTATTAAAGCTCTTCACCATCCCTGCCCAGCCCAGGGGGGCAGTGCAGCAATGGCCAAGGATCTGAAGGCACTCAGCACCCTGCAGACAGCCTCAGCATCTCCCTCGCAACGAACGGTAGCACTGAAGCAGTTACACAGGGCATGAATTAATGCTCTATACAGCCACACGGCAAACTATCCCGTTCAGGAGAGCTGAACAATAACGTTACAGTCTCCGGGCCCGCGAGCGGTAACGCAATCGCCTGGAATGCCACCGCCTTTGTTCAGGAGGCTGCAGCGAGCACAGCCAGAACGAGGTGGATGGTTTGCTCTCCTAGGAAGGAACCAGAGAGCTCAGATTTCATTTCAGCATCTATTGCTTTAACCAGAAAAAGAGATTCCTAATATGTGCACCCAAATATGTTTTTCCTACTTTAAAGGACTTTCTAAATATTCATTTCTATTTCTACTTGCTTGATAACAATCTTTTCCTTTCAGAGATGTAAATGTTTGCTAAAAACTCATGATAAGATAACGCATGTTATTAATTATTGGTTTTGTACCAGTATGACCAAGCACAACTGACAATAAAATTACTGAGTCAAATTCTTCGTTTGCTTGGGATTTTTTCTCTGGACTTATTCGGAGAAGCTTCCACTGGATTTGACATGGGCTTATTTGAATTAAGATGAGATAAAAATTTAGCTATGGACCTTATAATTTAGATCAGCATGAATAACTTAATCTTTCGTTGTAATTCCTCGTAGAATAAATAACATCACTAGAGTTGACATTGATGAATACATTTTTTGATATGGGATCACATCTTGACTCTCTTCTAAACACTACATCCTCCACTTGACTTGTACTGACCTATGTAATAATTTAATTAATAATAAATGTATTATTAAACTTGCATCAATAAAAATTAATCACATATAAATAATAAAAACAAAATGCATTTACCAATGTTTTGGAATCATTTTGTTTATCGTCCATTAACACAGTCATCTTTGGTTTATATTGCAATACAGACAAGAAATCAACTCAAAATTTATAAAAATATGTTAAAATCATTTGGTAGATATATTTTTTAAATGGAATGAATGGTTCATTCATTTCATTGACCCTTTACCACATTAAACAAAAATGGATCTCAGAATAGAGTTTAATTACAAGGATATGAGCTCAAGTAAGACTTCATTTTTCTGTTTCAAAGAAAATCTCTATAATAAAAACAGTGTCAAATTATTTATGGAATGTAATTTCTACTAAGAGAGAGTTTGCCTACCCCACAACTTTTGCTTTCATATTTCAAAATCTAAGAACTCAATCCTGCAGTTCATGTAAGTGCATAATTTTGTATATTTTTATTTTTATTTATTATGTCAGTTAATTTCTTAACATCATGTAGGACTGGATGCTACATTTAAACAAATGTATCATATTCATTATGCATTGAAGTAAATGGCATTACAACATGAAAAATTCTAATCTAGTTTTGAAATCAAGCCATATGCCTTATTTTAAAAATTAAAATTTTTCTAAAGGAAATTAGAATTTTTAATATTATTGAAATAATTTTACTTGCTCTAATTGGACCTACTTTGAGCAGGGCTAATGACTCAAGAGGTACCTTCTGACCTAAATTATTATCTGATTATATGATGAACTATGATTCATAGTTGATTCAGAAAGCACGTAGTAAACTATCAGTTTGTTTCACAGGTGTCAATTTGTCTTAGGACTTTTGTATATCATAATTGTTTCAATAAGAGGCAAAATGATATCTTCTGAAGCAAAAAGATTATAAAAATCTTGCACAGTTATTCTCTAGTAAATTGTTATGCATATGCTAACTTCACAGAGTGTGTCAGAAAGTTATTTAATTCCCCACTCCTGACCCTAGTAATATAATTTCTTAGTGAATTTGTGGTGCAGGATCAAGCTCTGAAAACTGTTTTAGTGTGGTAGTAATGTCAGAACAAAACTGGTGGGAAATGTATTTTATAATGTTGAAGTTTTGAGTCCTAAGATCCAGTTCTATAATCTTTCTTTCATTGCTCATCAATTCAGTTCTAAGATCTTTCATTGCCCATCAAATTAGCTCAGTGAGAATACTTGCTAAGGAGGCATTTGCTAAGAAGAAAAGGAGAGAGGGGAAAGGGAATAAAAGGAAAAAGATCAGATTTAAATCCACAAAAATAAAAATCAAATGCAGATTACTGATCTGTGCTATCCATGGACCTTGTCTTCACAGGGACCACTGGTATTGAAGCTCTACTCTCTCTTGGTTGCATTTCACAAGGTCATGAATTTGGACTGTAGAGTTCTACTAGTTTTACATCAATGCCCAGCAGACCACTGAGACAAAAAAAATACAAAACAAAATATGAAGTTTCTTTCACTAGAAGTATTCAGATTTATGCCTTAGTATTTCTTCTCATGTTTCCTTTAACTATATCAGAGATTTGTGGGCTCAAATCTGCTTCCACTGAAATCAGTAGTTTTGCCTTTGTCCTACAGGGATCAGAAGACTTTATGAGTTATTTCTTTTAATGTTTGATGACTTACTCCAAGCACCATAGACATTTGTACCTATTACTCAGGAGACTGAGATTGTTTTCAAACGTTTGTTAAAACCTTTGTATATTAGCAGATTAAGAACAGGACTTTCAGTATCATTCAGTGCTTGCTTAATTCTTTCTACTAACTGTTGAGAAGAATGAAGCCATTATTATACATTTAAAATGTTCTGAAAATGCCACTCTAAACTCAAAATATTGTTTGGGGTTAAGTAATGGACATTTAATACAATCAGGAAAAAGATATAAGTTGGAGTCAGCCAAGAACTTTGTAAATTGACTTGCTGTCTATGCTTTAAACAGAAGTTGTGCTGCTGGAGAAATACAATATTCACACAGCTTTTCCTTTCCAGGAGAATACACAGGGAGGAATAACATTTGGAATAAGTCAAGGATAGGAGTCGATGCATACATGTTTTCCTAAGTTTCCAGGTAATTATCTGGGTCATGCTTAGCATATCTTAGCAAAGACTGTAAGAGGTGCTCTTGATCTACCACACAAGCTGGAAGAGAATTGTGCTCTACAGTTCACATTATTGGTATCATAGGTGCAAAAAGGTTGAAGGAAGCCTTTCCATGGGCAATTTTTGTAAATTTGCCATTTGTCTTTCTAGCTTTGTTAACTACACGCAAGGACTCAGTTGTAAGGTGCTCTGGCTAAGTAGTTCTTTTCAATATTCATTATAGTAAAATGTTGCAAGTAGCCAGCTTTCACTAAAATGTATCTCCACTTTCACTAAAATGATAATTCATAGTCTGAAATGAATCATGAAAACATACCGAGTATATGTTTATATTTTATACTCATTAATCTATAGATACTTTCTCTAACAATGAGAGCAGAAACAGTCTTCAGAAGTAGCTGATAGAGATACTCAAAAATTGCAAAGAACTCCTTGCCGAAAGGCTTATGAAGACTTTTCTCCAAGCTGAATGATGTCCCTTTTCCATCTTTTTTGACTATTTTTCCAGATAAATAATTTCTATGACAAAATCATTGATATAGAGGAAGGCAAAAGGGATTCTGGCAGAGGAGTTGCTTCCTCAGTTTTTTCTTTACTCGGATAAGTTTTCTGTTACCAACACAAGATAAAGGAGTTTTGTAGGCTTGTTGTAACTTCAAGAAACTTCGAAGAATAGGAAAATGTAGGAAGTTTTCCCCCAAGGGGGAATTTGCTCAATTGCAGCATAGACATCTAAGAGAATCTGTGGAATCTGCATCACTCGAGAATGTATTACAAAGAGCAATACTGTCCAGGTAAAATAAATGGATATGGTAACCTAGTAGTTCACTCCAGTATCTTATTTCTAAATTTTAGTGATTCCTTACATCCTCTAGGACAAATGAAATGCTGTGAATGCCGTGCCAAAAGGGCCGACTGTACGTACCCTTGTTAAAGCAGTATTTATTCCCTATTTTGGAGGTAAAAGCTACTGAGTAAAAATAGCGTAACTTGGTCAAAAATAGGACCAGACTGAAATCTGCCATAATGAATTTCAGCAGGATTTATACCACATAGGCTAATATTTGTAAAATACTTGAGAACTGAATATTATTTTGGTAAGCAATGAATTACCAAGGAGAACAATTCAACAGCTGGCACAGGTATTTCATACCTCAGGAGAGAATCTACAGACTGCAGCTGTATAATGTTAAACATAAAAAAAGATTTTCCCTGAGCAATTCACACAGCGTAATTGTTAATAGCTGCAAAGAAAAAGACATGCAACCACTGAGATTGAGAACAAAATAAATTTCAACACTACACCTTATTTTTCAAAATAATCAGGTTTTAGATATTTTGGGAATTTTCATCTGAACTTTTCATTAGCTGCTGCTGTGATAATTTGTTCTTATCTCATGCAGGAATTAATGACTGTATGGCAAAGCTGTTTCATTTAACACACTCACTTTCAAACCTACCATTTACAGTGAGTGCAGAGAATAGAAAAGAGCCAATTGGTAAAACTGGGCTTGCCTGTTATTCTACAGTGTTCATCTGAGTTTTCTTGTGACACAGAAACACAGCATTCCTGTCTATGCGACTCTGTGATACATCCCTCAACCACCTTCATGAAACATAGCTTTGTATTTTTACCTCCATTATGCACCTGACTGCAAAAAAGGGGCCATCACACCCCATCTTTGCAAGGGTAGCCCCTTGCAAACTTGTATAGTTTTCCTACAGGTTAATGCTAGCTTTAGCTTCCTTGTTTGGATAGGTGTTTTATGCGCTTAAGCTGCAAACTGCTCTGTCCAGAGATATTGCCCTCTTCTGTCTAACATGAGGTGTTTTTAAGGCATCACTGTACAGACATAAATGGGAATATGATTTACATTGGTATAGAGAGAGCTTGAGGACCTTTCTGACCAGTGCTAGGCTAAAATAAGTTGCACTGTATTGCCTGGAAAAGATGGTAATTCCTCCAGGAGAGATGCATGATACCCTCATAATTATCTCTTCCAAATACTATTTTATTTTTCAATTGCTGCTAGCATAGTCTGATAAGGGAGGATGCAAGATTATAAAAGGCTCTGGAGGTAATATCTTACTGAGCTGAGCTTAAGTGTATATTTGAGTGCACTGCATATGCATAGGACCACGAACACCTGAATATCTCATGCCTGGGAGGGAGACGGTTAGTAAAGGGGTGGCAGAGGCAGGTGATGGTACAGAACTCCCTGGCTCAGTGCTCACGCAGGCCCTGCCAAGCAGAGGGCCAGGACCAGCGCACCGTCAGTGGTACTTACACTTCAGCCAGCAGGCTCCGGCGTGCGTATCCTTCTCACGGATCAGCCTCCTCTGCGTGCAGCTCCTGCAGAGGTACCACAGCATCCACAGAAGTTGGATGAGCATCAGGGTGATGAGGTAGGAGAGCAGGTGGCTCTTGCTGATGCCCACAGCATGCACAGCCCAGGCAAAGGTGAGCAACAGCCCAGCCAGGAACAGGTTGATGCCGTACTGACTGCTGAGGATCTCAGCGTTTTTTTGTGGGTAGCTGCCCCCCACAGAAGGGGAGCCGGGGGCTTTCTCCATCTCCCACAGCGCTGGCTGGGTGCTGCAGGCAGGCAGACAGCCCTCTTCCCCTGGGGAGACCCGAGGCTGTCTACTGGCCCGTCCCCCACCGGCAGCTGGGGGCGGAGCGGGGCTGCTGCCCCCGCGGAGCCTCCTCCGGTAGCCACTGCCTGCCACCAGGCAGCAGGGCTGGGGGGGCTGGGGTGGCCTCAGGGAAAGGCAGGCTGCAAAGGGAAAGCTGCTGAGGAAGGGGTTTGTATGGGCAATGGCTGGGGGGGGGGTCCTCCCTTAAGCTCAGCCTAGCAGCCCCTAACAGCTAGGGTTAAGATCAGGGTTAACAGAGAAATTATTTAGCAAAGATAGTCAAGTTTCTTTGCAGAGGGGGAAACGAAGCCTGTAGGGCCACTTGGAGGGAGAGGCATTGGGCTTACATCCACGTGGAGAGAGCACTGCAAGGTGCAACATGTCCTCTAGAAAGGGAGACGGGGAAAGAAAACAACCAGAGAACAAAACATCCCTAACGATTAATCTCCTTCACTAGAAGGCCAAAGAATGGCCAGCAGCCCTGGGACGCGCTTAGAGAAAGCGAGGATGGGGGCAGGTGGAGCCTGACCCGCAGGCCAAACGGTAAATCAAAATGCTCTTTAACCTGCCCCCATCTGCCCAAATTCAAAGAAAATGCTTATATGTGCCAAAGGTGAGTCTTCATGGATCAGCAAGTTTTCTGCTGCTTTTTTTCCTGCTCTAAAACAGCTTTGCAGATAAATAGCATCAAGCTGAATTCCAGCATAAGACTCACAGTTTTAATAACTTACTTGCTGATACTAGCATTTAAACCTAAGCAGTCAATTAAGATAGACGTAACTGCACACTGCTTAATGAATTGCTGTCATGACTTGGCTCAAACCTGTCTTAATGAACGCTGATTTGTTGTTGTGAACTTAAGCCTGCTGGTTATGATAGAGCCTGGTCCTTCACAGCTCTAAGACCCTATTGCACCCTTCTCAGTATGGACCTCTTGACTGAGCCCACCCTTGGGATGTCAGACTTATTCTCCTGCCATCAGGCTCAGGAACCAGGAGTTTACACTTCTGTTGTCTTTTAGTGTCTCACCCACTGTTCCCATTGTTCCTATGGGCATCGTATCTGGACTGTAGTCAACTTGGACTTAACTAATCTGACTCCTTCATGAACACTTAGAGCAGGATGGAGAAAGAGCAGGTTTCCTACAGCCTCTGCACTCTCCTCCCCTCCCAAATCTTTACAGCTCGTGAGTGCCAATCCTCTCAGCACTATTCTCTGTTCTTCACAATTGTCAGCACATCCTGTCTCTCAGATGACAACCGGAGAAGCGGTGGAGAGAGCAGATGGACATAGACATGGCAGGCCTGCTCCCCAAACAGCAGAACTGTATGCTGAGCCTGTGATATTTGTCCTTTCGAAGGCAGCGATTTTTTTTTTCTTCTGGTAAATACTATTCTGACAACAGAATATTACAGCTGATTGCTAGCTGGAGTAGCAACAAATGAGCTAGAAGTGAGCTCAAAGTAGTCTATTTCTTATTTATTCCTTTTCCTCATTTATAGATTTAATTGTGCAACTGTAACTTACTGACAGTATCTTACTTACTGTCAGTAGTTAGATGGTAAAAATCCCTACATTTAGGCTTCAAACCACCATAGGTGTTTTCTGTATCCATTTACATTAAATTAATTTGACAATGAGAATGTACAGAATATATAACATATAGTTAGATACTGACATAGCGAAGTCTCAAGATTTGGAGGACCAGTTGACTGCCTATAGGGGTCAAGAGATCCTAGTATAAAATATTAAATATTTCAAATGGTATTTTGTTGGGTATAATCTGAAGGAAGAAAAGTCATAACTCCTCTTATTGCTAAATACGCAGATATCTAGCGACAACTTGGAGGCCAAATACGAAGACAGACCGGTCCTTGCTCTGGCCAGGCAGGTCTTACATTTTTACTTATTATCTGTTCGTAGCCTATCAAATACCCAAAGCACTGGGGGGGAGGAAGGGGTTTGTTTTTCAGAACAGTGCATGGTCCAGATCTCATTACAGTTCTGAAATTAAGCCACCAGTTCAATTATATATAAAAAAGGGAAGGAATGAAAGGACAGTATCTATTTTACTCTATTTACTCTGATAAAACATAAAGAGGTTTTAAGCTTTTTCTCTTCTGAAGCCAGAGATGAATAAGAGTTTTCTCCCCCAAGTATTAAGATTCATATTCAGAAATGTCTTTTAAGAATAGTATAAAATAAAAGGGGTATAATTAGATGAAGAGTTAAGGCCCCACCACCTTTAGCTCAGAACTATTATCCATCATTTTCTAAAGCTTATGGAAATGTCAAGTCCTGCCTATTTTTATTTTTGCAAATGTAACCTTTAATAAACAACTGAGAAAGTTGCTTTAATCTTATCACCTACTTAGAGAAGCTCTGTATGTAACTCTTACTTTCGGGACATTTATTTATATTTTAAGATAATTCTACAGTGGTGGCTGGGAAGAAAAGCTCTTTGGTGCTGGCATTCTATAAATTAATTTGACAATGAGAATATAATGTAAATGGATACAGAAAACACCTACGGTGGTTTGAAGCCTAAATGTAGGGATTTTTACCATCTAACTACTGTTTTCAGGAAACTATTAAGATATCTTTTTATAATGTCTCCCCTCTCAGTTCTTGATTTGGTGGGAAGGGAAAATATTGAAAGCAAGGAATACATAGAACAGGAATGGGTATGAATATTTTTGCCAGGCCAAAAAATCAAGAGGATCCTAATTTCAGCAAATACTGTTTTAAATTCTTACAAGATTCAACACTGCTTTCTTTTGAGCAGGTTAATGGATGAGTATTGCATTGTGAAAGTATTGTGTATTGCAAGTGAAAGACTCTGCAGGACTTTTGTACAGTGGGCATATCTACCTGGGATTTTATGAAAAAACCATCAAAGTAGCCAGAGGGGAAATACCTCTCTTAAGACATACAGAATGGCATGACACCTTAAATAACAAACCCAACTGAAAGGTCATGAAAGACATACAAATTCCAAGTCAAATTTTCCTAGACAAGCACACTGATACTCTGAGAGTCCCCAAGAACAGTGTAATTAGATGGTTATTATACAATTAAGTACTGAAAAATAATTGATAACTTTTATACAAAGTTTAAGATGCCCAGAAGAATAAATCTGAAAAATCATGTAGTAAATAGTAACTTTAATTGAAGAGTACAAGGCAACTTAAAGCACCTCCAGCATTTATATAGTCGATAAACACAAATGCAGTGATGACTACCTCCCTGAGCAAAAGCACATTTAAATATAATAAAAAGTTACTCAAAAGTACATGCTTATGTGATGTAAAATTGTCGAATTATTAAAATATGAAGACCATAAGATAAGCAATTTGCTCCTTTAAGATTAGAAGAACAACTAATTTTTCAAAAACTGGAATACTGAACAGATCAATCTGTTAATTTACTCTACAAGCTCGTATAACAACAGTAGTGCTACACATTTTATTTTGGTTGACCAGACGAGTATTGAGGATGAATATGAGGATTTTCTCGTTTACAGTGGAAAAAAAGTTGCTGTCAGTACATAATGAAACAATGGCTGCTTAAGACATCTTGTTCACTATAGAACATTTCACATAGTGTGGTGTGAATTTAAAGTCAGAATTAAGAACATAATCTCTTCTTACAGTCTAGACTTCAAGCAACAGCCACAAGAAGTAATATTTAACAAATTTCAGTCCCTGCATTCTACACACTTGCATCTTCCAAAAAGTGTAGGTTTGAAAGTATTTAACACAATGCTTCATATAAAACTATCTAAGGACCAGATGCTGTCCAGGTTTCCAGATGCTTAAAGTGTCTCAACCAAAGTAAAAAACAATGCTATTTTATTTTCCCATCTGTGTGTGGCTAATGGCATTTAAGTTAATATCGGTCTCTCTATTACTGAGGAAGAAAAATGGCAACTTCATTAATAAGCGCTGTTAAGAAAGAAAAGTTAATTTACAGATCAAAAACATTCTGAGTACTGGAAAATTGTGCATCTATCAAAAGAATTTGCTTTGTGCTCTTATCTTCTTATCTAGTGTGACAACTGTTTGTTATATTGCTGGTCATTTGCAGATTGACCATCCATCTTTGGCTACAGAGAAACCACATCAGCAAAAATGTAACCCATTTATTTCACTGAAGGCACCATCACGTTAACAATGGTGTAAACTTCAACTAGTTTTCTAGGCCCTTACTCAGATCCCATTTCTTTTTTTCCCCAACACTAGTAGATCTGAAGTCAAGAAATTAGGTAATAAAATCTTTCCTACATTTCCTACATAATGTTACAAGTTTAATAGATCAAGAAGTATCTATGTGTCATCTATAGATAAGTTTACAAGTGCATATACAGTTTCCAAATAGCAACAGTGTCAATTCAAATATAGTATTAAAAGCACACAACACTGGAATTTAAATATCAATTACTTTCAAATCAATAGAGCTGCTCTGAGCAGGAAGTTGCACTAGGTCACCTCTGGAGGTCCCTTCCCACCTAAATGATTTCATGATTCTAAGATTTTTCAGCAAATAGGACATAGGAATGTACAACTCACCTACCCATCCGCTTAATATGGAAATACAAACAAAAGCTTTACAAAGCCATGACAAAAAGTTTTGTTACTAAGAGATGTCAAACCTATTTGCCTTTCTGTTCTTTGCTAATCAAACAGAAGCATCTGTGAAGTTGCTTCTTCACAGCCAGTGGCTTAACCAGGATTATTTCTATATGATTTTAAAATCAAGTAGTCTTTATAGTATTAGTTATAGCAAACAAGAAGTATTAAAAACTGTATCAAAACACTGGAATGTGATTTAAGTGACATTCACTCTCAGAATAACAGCTATGTGAGTCCTCACATGAAGCTGAGAGAAAAAAAAAATCCAAATCCAACTTTAAAAAACAGTAAGGATAGCTTTAGTCTCTCTACATACTGACTGTATGTTGTACTAATTTGATATTGATTAGTTAGATGACTTTGCAACCAAGTACAGTGCAGTTTGCTGTATAATAGAATTCATTTGTTCACATAGAAAAACTGAACATTTTCATAAGGTTCAGCTGTTCAGAACATTTGTAATACATTTTTACTTCACACTTTCTAGGTCCACCTAAGTATAATTTAATGTAGAATTGTTGTTTTAGTCTACTAATATGATCAAGGTTCTAACAGACCACAAAGCCTACTCTCCCTATCTCCTTCCAGTGCTCACCAGAATGTGCCTAGTGGCAGAAGGAACGAACATGAACTGAAGAACTTTGCATTAGCAAGTGTGACTCAAACTCCTATAATACAGTAAAGAGGTTCTGAGGCAAGTACCATATTTTTCAGGAGGGCATAGCTTTTGTCAGAGTATGATCCAAATTAATTACCTCCTTAAAAAATCGGCTTCTTGATATCCAGGAATTAAGAAAAGATACACGTCTTCAGTGGTTTAGGCAAATAAATGCAGTGTCCCAAATATTAGTTTTTTGTTTTTTTTTTTTTTTTTTGTTTTGTTTTGTTTTGGTTTTTTTTTGCCTACAGCTCTGGTACTATAAGAAGTATCACTCAAAAAATGCAGCCTTTCTTCCTGTTGCATTCTTACAAATGCTGGATAGACTTCCTCACTGGAACGGATTTGTGATGGAAAGCGAAAATCAGTTGGCTTCCCTACATTCTCCTGAAAAAGAAGAACAAGCAAGTCCTGCTGAAGGATTCACCTCACTGGAAAACTTGGACATCTGTGATATAGAGGATGCCCCTAGTTCCATATGCTAAACTGTATTTGATGTTTTGCTGATTAGGCCTTTTAATTTTACAGGATTCTAACAAAGGGCATGAGAACCCCTTCACAACAGGTCAGTTAGTAAAGATGATTTTTTCAGGTCAACAAAACATCTGTTTTCCCCTAAAGAAGCTGTTTTTCAGGAAGATCTGATAACTTATGATATGTGGCAACTTTCCACATAACAGGCAGATATGGACTGTGCAGAAGAATGAAAATAGCATACTGGAAGACAGAGATAGGACAAAGATTTGAATAAGAGAGAGAGAAAGAGACAGTTACATATGAACAGTAACAGCCTTATCCCCCTTACTATCAGGTCAAGCAACTTCTCTGAGAAGTTTTTCCAGTTTAGGTAAACCTGCAGATACTTGACCCAAACTCCCAAAAGCCATTGGTTCTTACTAGTTCCATCCTTTCATAATCCAGAAGAAAATCTTAGGGAAGAGCAAAAAGGTGGTACTTCCCCTTATGATCCTTGCATATTGTCCAGTAACTACCAACAGAACACAAAAATGAATCCTTAAATTGTTTGTCTAACAAAGCAGTTCATGCAACAATACGTTTATGTGCTTAAATAATTCAACAGATGTTTACCTGAAGGACTTATCCCAGGAGTGACACAAGCATCACAACACCCATAAACTGAGTGAAGAGCAACAAAGGTGTGATAAATGACCAGACAGGCCATAGGGCAATGTTGAAACTGGGAATGAAAGCAAGAAGATTTAGATAAGATCTGCTGTTATATTACAGAAATACCAGTCACACAAAGAAAACTTGGCACAAGAAGAAATGAGACTTAAATGACTCCACCCGGAAAAATGCTCATTTCTTTATGACTTGAAAGGAAACCAAAACTAGTACCAATTTATTATTAACTGGTAGCTTGGTTTACTACTTTTTTTTTTTTACTGACAGCTCATCCTTGAACTTCAGCAGCTGAGGATTTTACACTGAACAAGTTCACTCAATCCCTTCAGGGGTATATATACATTTTTACTTTCAAAATCTCTTGTGTATGAAGCATCTGAAAACAAAATACTCTTGACTGTTCCATGGGCATGCATTGCAACGCAGATGAGCCTTAATTTGTACCTCTAGCTAAGTAGATTTGAGAATAAGCTACCTGAACAGAAAGGGGGTGGGGGAACGACTAACATTTTTATGACAGAATTAGAAACATTATGAATCTGACTGATTCTAAACTATAGGGACCTTTATCTTCTTCAGTATTCCTTTCGTTCCTATCATTGCAACAAATATGCTAAAGATCATGAACTGGCATTGTTCAGATGTAACATCTGAACTTAAAAGAACCAGCTTTCATTTAGAAGGCAAATACATATACTTACACACATACGCACACATAATTTTTTATATCTTTTATTTTTACTTGCACGCATACTTGCTCAACTCCAATTCCTATATTTTTATAAAGAAAATAGCTCTTACTAAAAGCACCATTATCTGACAAGATACAATCTCCTAAAACACACATAAGAATAGTTAAAATATAAATTTCAGTATGTGTTTTCTTGTAGATTAGGCTTGATAGTGAAGAACTCTGTAATAGGAACCGATCTGGAATAATATCCCCACCTAGAAATACACTCTTTTCTTAATTTGTAAACTCAACAAACAGTTGGAAGAGACGAGCAATTTACATTAACAAGTCAAAGGAATTCTGTTTCCCCCAAATTTTTGAAACAGAAAACATCAGTTACATTTAAAAGTGCATTTAATACGCAGTTTCAAATATTACAGATCTCTGGCCAAGTTTGTCATCTTTCCAACAGTTACAGAGAGTTCACTGTCATATTAAACAGTGTATCAACAACCAAAAAATATTGTTTCAATACACTGGCGTTTCTGTTTTTAATGCTGATGTTTGTTTCCTACCAGATTTGTCATGAAAACCATCTTCTATGTTTAAAGAAATTTAGATAGACCTACCACTATTACTAGCAGAGTAATATGTAACTCCACAGTCAGTCTTATTTACCTAAAAGGGACTATTAATGAAAAGACATATGGACACCTAAACATTAAAGGTGATAAAAAGGTAGCCTCCTGGATGAATTTTGAAAGTGGAAGAAATTATGGATGCTAAGCAGAACTGGTATGGTTACCAGTATGTTCAGCAAAATTACAGAAATTATACTTTTAATAAAAATGAGTCTATTAACATAGTTGGATTTGCAAAGGTTTTGCAAAAAATTTGTATATCCACAGTATTCAAACTTACCATATTGCTGCTGCAATAAAGGTAGTTGTTGTGATGGGTATCAGTACTGGATACCTTGCATCATAGTCCTCAATTCCACAATACCACTCAAGATACACTATGCAGTAAAAAGCAACAGATAAACATGCAGCCAATAAACAACTGCCAGAGGCAAACCACCAACTGTGGGAGGAAAAAAGCATCAGTAAGTACCATCACATTTCAGTTTGCGTATTAATCTTCAGTCTACTTTAAAAACAGAAGAGGAACTACCTGTCAAAAATACAGATTGTTGTAAAGCTGTTGAAAAGTTTTCTCTTAAATTGCTTTTGCAAAATAGGTACTTTTGTCTTTCTAAAGATGTCTAATATGCATAACTGCTGAAGTTGATTTCATAATGCATTATTCTTGTCATTTATTTTTCTTCAAATACATTAGAAATACAGTGCAACAGACCTTGTCAGTAATTTACTATACTACCACACTAAAAATAGTTTTTAAGTAATGAAATAAAATAGGCCCTACTGCAGCTATGCAGTATAACTTAGACTTTACTGATTTTTGTGCAAGAGAAATGTTGTAGAAGGCTTTTAATAAGCTTCCAAGTTTATGAACTCTCAAATTTAACAGATTAGCAGGATGGAACATTTTCTTTACAGTTGCTGAAAAAAATAGTATGGAAATCCAAGACGGCAAACTCAGAATCACTATAGCATAGAGTATGTGATTATTTAGGAAACCATGCATTTGAGCCTACTTAAGGATAGACTTCCAGAGTAAGATGGGAAAGACAGCTTGGCAGGGAAGGTGCACTTTAATACAATCTGAAACATACGGGAATGTATATTTAGCAACTAACAGAAAGAAAGTGAATTCTTGCTACTGCAGTTTGATGACTAAAATACAGACAGTCATCAAGGTGCTGTGTACTCCAGGTAACATTTGCTCTGGTATAGTGCAGTAAATATCTTATGCTATTTTGATACCCGGATAATTCCGAGACACCTGCATTAAGAAATTAGTTGCTATAATCTACTTAAATAACAATGGAGGAAGCCAGGATTCTTCAGAAAGCAGCTGAAGACACCCACAATCTCCACCTCATCTTGGAGACACTAGTTTCTATCCACAGACAAATAGATGAAGGATGTATCCAGACCATGTCCAGAACATCAGTTCCAAAGAATCTCAGCACAGAGCAATGCTATGTTTAGTTTCTACGTGCTGACACACATGACAGCGAACCAGTATTTGAGATATTTTCAGCTGCTGGTGCTTTCTGAACTCTCTCAAAATATTCGCCATCCATCAGTCCCATTGAAAATAATTCCATAGAAGTTATTTCACCTATCTTTCACTAGCCTGCTCAAAGAAGTCTAGAAATCTTCTAGAGAAGTTAACTTCATTTTGATGCTTAAAGAAAGATTTTAGCTTTTTTGATAAAAATATGACTAAAACCTCCACACTTTCAACAAAATAGGCAGAGATTTCTTCTACTTAGGTGTAAACTTAAAGATACAATATTAAAAGGCTGTTGTTAAAACAAATTGTGCACGTACATAGATGGCTCAGCACAGCCTATATAAAAAGCAAATTTTATCATGTAGGATTTCAAGAAACCTCAAGTATTGTACTTATTTAAACATTAGAGTAATAATAAAGACTCAGCATTTGCAAAAAAAATCGATTTTTACTTCTGTCTGTTGGTTGCATATGGGATTTGATTTGTGTGATTAGTAAATAAGAAAATCTGAATTTTCCTGTAACAAGTTATTAACATTATCCAATTTTGTACAGTAAACTCAAGCTCAAGATTAACTCCTACTAAAATGAAACTACTGACTTTATTAAAAATATAAAATATATTTAATTTCCAAAATTAATAACAGCTCATGAGAAAATGTTACCTTTGTTTCTTTCAGTGTTTCTACAGTTCCTTTATTTCTTTCTTAGTACAGGACGCCCTGGATGAACACAATTTTCTAGATGGGGCCTTACCAGCACGGTATGGAAAATTATATTTCACCTGGTACTTACAAAAATTTCTACTGGATATATCAAACACATTGCTTCTTTCCTTCCAAGTAACAATTGGGTTGGTTGATACTGGTATGTGGTATGTAACAATTTCCACATTCTTTTCTATAGCACTGTACTTACTGTTCTCCATTTTGCTTCTACATATTAGAGTTCTCCTTCTTAAGCACATGTGTATCTGTCTCTATTGAATTTTAACTTTCTAGTACATTCTATTTCTCCTGCTTGAGAAGTGATCCAAATCCACTGATACTCATGGGAAATTAAATCCTGTCTTTCAAAGTGTTCATAGCTCTTCCTATCTTGGCATCATCTTTGAACCAAGGATGTATTCTCCCTAGCCTATCCTTCTATTTATGCACATTATTTTGGAACTTTGTTACAAATCAATTCTCACGGTCATATATCCATAATACACACTATCCTAAATAGTCTACTCTACATATTGAATAGGTTAAGTCTACATTCCTTTAGGTAGGAATTTTAAGATTTTCAGACCTTTGTGTGAACTAAGTACAATTCAAGTGATTTCAGAAAGTGGTAAGCGGAATAAGAAATTTCATTTAAGATGTGCAGTCCTAGAGTGTAAGACACTTAAAACTTAGAGACACTTAACATTCCTGCTCCAAAAAGCCTCACTGAAATCATTAGCATAGTAATTAAGCATGTGCCTACATACTTCTGTATTTAGTCTTCAAAAATACTTGAAAGATCCAATAATGATTCTACACCTTGAGAAAGCTGATGAAGGTTCGAGCTAATTGATTCAACTCACTGAAAACTGATGTTTCCTGTTCTCTAGAACAGTCATCAAAATAACTTAGAGACACAAAATTAAGAAGTTGCTATCTCACATTTAGGTGTTATTCTATAGCTTTTTATAATTAATTCATCACATTTTCAGGAACACAACTTTGACTAGACAAAGTAGCAACTTCAAGCTGAAGGTATTATTTCTCTGCAGAAGCACTTTAATTATTTCGGTGTAAAGCAAGATACAATGCATTTTCTTCAATAGGTAAAGGAGGATTGAGAGACTAAGATACTGGGGACAAATTCCGAGTTCTGTTTTCCAGCACTGTAGCCAAATGTGGCATCACATGATTACCTTACAAAGTAGCTCCTCCACAGAGCAAGAGAGAAAAAAAAACAAACAAAAACAAAACAAACAAAAAAAAACCCCAAACCAACCTCTCATTTCCTATTGCCTATCTTTTTTATCCAAGATTTAAACCACGACAGTCAGAAATAATAATCTGAATGTGCCTGCAAGAGCAACACACAACTTTTAGTAAGAAAAGGTACCTTACCTATCTGCCTGAATAGTTTCTTTAACAGTTTTAAAAAACTCAAAGTAATACGTCACAGCAATTGATGCCAAAATCCAGAATGCAGAATGAATATTCAGTCTTGGTGGAGGCTTTCTTTTCTTCGTTGCAGCTGTGGACTCTTCTGTAAATAAGAACATAATTACATAAAATACTATGCTTAATCCTTTCTAATCATTTATCTTTAGAGGTCATTACACTCAGCTTAATACAGTTTGTACTAGAGGAAGCATTCTAAAATGCTCTGCACATTTCCTGAAATAAAACAGACTAAGCAAGGTACCTTTTGATGAAATAATAAGGCAGTAACAATCAGCATATACTTTGTTTGTGTACCCTTTTAGAAAATTAACAGCTGACTAGATTATCAAGAGTTATTTGACCACTTAAGAACCTCCTATTGTTATTAAAGTGGTTGCCTTAATCTAACATATAGAAGGAAAGGTCTATATCCCAATTACCAATTTATTTGTATTCCTTTTCATTAATGTTTGCAAACTGATTTTTGGCATAAATCATTTTCCTATACAAAACTATTGCCACATCACGAGAGATTTTTGACTTTATTTTCAAGAGCTAGTTTAATTTGTGCTGTATACTTGGAGTAGGTAGACTAAAAATATGATTCTGATTATGCTGAAAAACACCTTTTTTCTCACCACTGTATTGTTTTATAGAAAGCAGGACAACAAAGCAAGCAGATGGGAAAGCGTATTTTTTGCACGATACTGACCAACTAACAAGCTGAAGACTTGTATACACTATCAAAAAAGAAAGGGAACAGACACATCTATGGAAGCGTAGGTTTTTTTGATGTTTCAGTCTTTAAGCCTCCTTTATCACTAAAAATTTTTGGTCATTTGGCAAGAGCAACACAACATGCTTTCAGCAATGCAACGTGTTAGCTCTCTGCTTCCTTACACGTCTTACACGTTATCCCTACTTGGGCGTGGTAACAGCTCTACTGAAGTCTACAGATATTCCTGAAGTTTCTTTTTTACATTCTGCTCTGTCAGAGCAGGACTCTGGAGCACTTCGAGCACCTCCTTCCCACCAGCAAGCCTGCTGTGCCGACTCTTTTCGGCAATCCACATTTCTCCAGCAGTCTCCCGTCCACGGGGCTCTTGTGAGGGGACCTCTGCTCGCCCCTCGGGCTCCGCTGCCGCGGGCGCTGCCACAGACACAGCCTCCGGGGCAGGGGAGCACGACCCCGGAGGCTGCCCGGGCCGGGGGGACTGGCTCCCGCAAGCCCGTTCGCTGCCCCACAGGTCGGGCTGCGCTGCGCTGCGCTCTCCTCCCCTGCCCGCCCCACCGCGAGCGGGCCCGGCCGCGCTCTCCCTGGCGGGGGCAGCCGCGGGGCCGCGCCGCGCCGCCGGCACCACCCACCGGCCGTCCCGCCGCCGCAGGGCGGCTGCTGCAGCAGCAGCTCCCGGGGCTGCGCGCCTTGCCGCAGAGCGCGCCGGAGCCGCGGGAGCGCGTCCCCACCGCTCTGCCCGGCCTCCATCTTGGGCCGCTCCGGCAGTGACGCCAGGGCGGCGGCAGGAAGCGCGGCCCGCCCGCGCGCGGCGGCCGTTAGGCAACCGTCGGGCGGCCGTTAGGCGGCTCGCGCGGCTGCCGCCGTTAGGCAACCGTCGGGCGGCCGTCGGGCGGCTCGCGCGGCGGTGGCGGCGGGCAGGGGCTGTAGGGAAAGCGCGGATGAAGCGGCGGTGATAATGGCGAGCAGCGCTCGGTCCGATGAGACCTCCCCTTTAAAAAGGTAGATTGCAGCCGGAAGGATGGGGTGAGCAGCTGCTTTGAGAGTCTCAGCAAGCCAGTTGTTGCTCCCTCACACCGTAGAGCAAATCTTGCTGCGTGAAGGCGCTGCTTACAGCACGGTGCGCTGATGCTAGGGCAGGAATAGGATGGAAGGTGCTGGGAACTACACGAGTGACCAGCTTGAGTCTTTTTCTCTGCATTGGGTTATGACCAAATAGGTTAATACTGGCACTTGCATGGATTTAATATCGTTTGTGTTTCTTAGCAGTCACTTTTATGCAGCAGAAGGCATGCTGTACTGTCACAGTAGTGCTATTGGACAGAATTGCACAGCCTGCCTTCCCCTTAGGCAAGTAAATGAATGTGTTTCTGCAGTACCTGTGCCTGTGTTCATTAACCTGCTTTTCTACAGCCAGCTCAAGACTTGTCCACAGATCTCAGCGGCTTCTGCCAGAGGACAGAATAGTGCTGAGCATTACAATACGAAGGGTTCCAATACGGTCACCAAGTCTGTTGAAACTCAGTATTTCCTTTTGATGGTAACAGATGTGCTAACAGAAAATATGAGGTGTAACAGGTGTGCTAACAAGTGTAACAGGTGTGTGGAAAAGCTAGAGAAGTGTCTCTGAGAAGCTAATATGAGAGCCCTAAACTAGCTGAAGGTTTAAGTAATAGTATTTTTGAGGGATTACTGAGTTTAGAGTATATTGAAGTGTTTCAGAGGGACAGTGTTGCATTTCACACCACCCTGAGTTATCCATGCTTTCAATTTTGTAATGTCACTAGCAGATGAGCAGGTAGGCTGCTCGTGATACAGTTTTATACCAACACTAAATTTCAACGAACACCATTAAGACACCTAATGTTAGCTGCCACCTACTTCACCATTAGTACCACATACATATATCTTAGTGCTCATACTACAATGAAAATTTAAGACTGCTAACTTTACTTTTAATTCTGAGTTCTTCCATTTTCACATATATATGCTCTAATGGATTACTTACCCTCCTGATAATTTTCTTGTATATTTTGTTTAGTAGTTCTTAGAAAAGAAATTGGAACAGTAAAGAAGCATGCAGAAAGGATGGCAGTTGTTGTTTGGAGAATAGAATTACCATGTGGTGTACAGTCTGTGATGCACTGTGGTTGTGCTTAAGTGTGTGCAACTGCATGAGTTGAATGTGTGTCAACTTGGCTATATGCTAATCATCTATCCTTTCTGAGATTTACTGCAGATGTAATGGAAATAAAAGCAATCATTTTTTTTCCAATTTCATATGTGTGTGTGTATAGGTATAAATGGAAAGAAGGTGAGATAGGGCTTTGGGCTAGAACTACTGATGAAAGTCTGATCTTTCAGCAGCCATTTGTTCATTGTTTTTGTTTTTCTGTTGAGTACAATGTGACAGAAAAGTACAGCTGATGAACATTTTTTTGTAGATTTTACTTCTGTATTTCTTTTTAAAATGGCTAATTGCTCTTTATGCAGACCTGTTCATGTGAGATCGTAAACCAAAGAGTTAAAAATACAACTGAGTGAATTGTATATTAGATACAGTCATTCAGTTCTAGCCAGAAGTGCCTTTCCATTTTGTTCAGAGGATTTCTTTCTTGGATTCCTAAATTATATCTCAACTGATGAAATAAGATTCCTTTAAATATTTAATCCTAAATTGTATGTGATTTCTAGGAAGGAAAAATGTGTTTATCAGGAGTAGATCTGTAGAAAATTCTATTACTGAACCATTACCCAAGTCATTGTTTAAGTCATGAATCACAGCCCCACTGAAAACAGTTAACAATGCCGTGAACAAATCCAAGTGCAGGAATGAGTACTGTTTTGCCAAAATAAGAAAAATGGGAAAATGTGAAACGGTAGCTGTTCATGTTTTGCCAGCCATCTTAAAGATGGAGCAATGGTTTAGGTAGAACAAAAGTCCAACGCAAAGCTTTGTGAGGTTTTAAGAGCTCTAGGAATCCTGTATACTGTGACAGCAAGCTATAATTGAAAATAATAACCATATTTACAAATCTGGAACAGATAAAAGCTGTAGAAACTAATTCCCTTTGTTTCAGTTCCATATAGTTGAATTCTTTTACCTAACTACCTTAGATAAAGTCACTTAAATATGTTTCTGCAAACAAAATCTTGAAACTTCTTAACCAATACTGTTTTCTTATTTCTTCACATGGACAAGGTCAAACTTTACTAAATTGTATTTACAGATTAGTTCTTGGCTATTTTTTATAAGAATAAATCTGCTTTATAAGAATACTATCAATATTTCTATGGTATGTGTAGTTCTTGAAAGAATTAGCATGACTTTTTAAATTCAAAATTGTTTTTAATAGGAATGATTTATTAGGTTAATTAGATTATATTTGTGATGCTTACAAAGTTCTAGATAAAAATCCCATGTGTGGTTTAAAGTCCTTACTAAGGCAAAATCTCCACTGCCTGTAGCAAATAATCTGTTTCTGTTAGATATGGATACCTGTAATGGATAGCTTTTGTTTAAACTACTGTGCAGTTAAATGCAGAAATATAGAGTAAAGCTCAAATTCTTACAAGAAGTGGATTGAAGAAAGTACTTTCAGTGTATGTATTTTACTTTCTGTTGGCAAATTTTTAATCCCTCTAATGGTACGTAGGTTGAAGTTCAAAAACAAATGCTTAATTATCTGATTACACTATTTTAAAAGATAAACTGAGAGTTGTGTAAGAAAACAATGAATATGAGAACCTTTCTTAAGTTTTCACTTATCACATACAGTCTTCATATATGGTGTGAAGCTTATTAACAGAAAAGTTTTGCAGATACTTCCTTTTTAGTGTCATGCTGAGAAAACAGGAGAATATGAAAAGCAAAAAGAATGGATGTGGGCTTTAGATAAATAATTATATATTTCATCATTAACTGCTAAAATGTTCAGGCCATTTTAAGATTAGGGTAGAAGTTAATCTGGGTATAAGCTAGACTTGTTCTAACCTATACGGAATTTAAGCAGTTCTGAACTTGTTGGGTAATTTATGACATTTTCAAATGCCCTTTGAAGTATGTGGAAAAAACAAGGATAAGCCTTAATAAACTAATAGACTTTCCATATAGATAGCCTAATTGTGTTATGACAGTTTTAGAAGTCAGCAAGTTTACATTACTGTAATTAGTATATTGATAAACCCTAAAAGCCCACAAGACATGTTTTTCAATTGATTTAATTATTGCAGCCTTCTCTTACAGTTGGTTTGGATTTTAGGTACTGAAGTAATGCAGAATTTGGCTTAAAACTGTGCACTCTCTAATTAGAGGAAAAATACTGTGATACTTAATTTGCCACAATACCTGATAATTTAGATATACCGTATTATATAATCTACCTGTTGATGTCATGTTTCCAGCTAAGGAGCTGTTAATGCTAAATTATCAGAAGAAAATGAATATATTCTCCTAAATATCCTGTCATCTGTTTTACAGACCAGTGAGATTTGAAGGAAGAGTGAGGCCATGGTTCTGGTTATTCTTAATTACCTTGCATTGACTTTTGATTACATTCAGTGTGAAAGATGGAATGGAGGAGGGGAGGTTTGCTGCAGAAAGCAAAACCTTCATTTGCATCTGAAATCTACATGAGCTGTGTCATAGTGAATAGAAATTTTTTACAGCCTTAGAACATGTCTCACAGAAGGAGCAACCACATCATAGACCTTCGTGACTGAAGTGATTTTTTATTAATTTAGTTGGATTCAGTATTTTAAAGTTAACAGCTGGTGGGAGCCTCTGAGCTCAGCTTTCTTAGCAGTGTAATACAGGTTTCTTTGTTTTCTTCCTTTGAGTGAAATGATTACCTCAGCCTTCACTTTCATGTTAGTGATTCAAATAAGAAACAAAGGAAATCTTCATGTACTCTCTTTGCAAAAGCTTTTCATAGGAAATATCTTTGATTTAGATGTAGTGATTAAATATATATGTATGCTTGAAAAGGTTAAGGTCTAGCAATGTTGTTAAACTAAAGACTCCTATTTACCTACAGAGCAGGTATTGTGCAAAGAGCTGAAATAAGAGCTTCTCTTCCTTGACTCATTATTGACCTTAACCTAGATCATTCATGTTCAGTGTTTGTAGAGCTGAGATGTTTTCCGTGATCTTTTCACAGAGCTCCTCTGGTTCAGAAATTATTAATCTGTTAAAGAACTGATAGTGATCAGGAGCTGGACCAGGACTGTTCCAAAATGAAAAACATAATTAACAAAGCATGCAACCAGTGGGACTGTTATAGGTAATTCATTTTTGCAAGTAGAAATTTCAGGATTCATGTAAGAGTGTTAGGAAGTATTTTAAAAGGCAGTGCTGCATCTGATAAATTTAGTTTACACTCTGTGAAGGGAATTTGAAAAACTGTGAAGATTCTATGAAGGGAATGTACAAAGGGTAGAGTTTTCAACAGTTGCTAGCTACATGTATGTCTGGTCTTTTGCCTAATTTGAATTCTTCTGATGTTTTCAGAAACTCACTTTGACATCTGCAGACTTTTAAAAATAAAAATAATGCTTTATAGGTTTTAAAATATTCCAGTTTTGCAGTTGAAAATGAAAGCTGAATTTTGCAAAACAGATATTTTTTAATCCACTATCCTTTTGCTGTCTGGGTATTTACTGATTAGTTGTTTTTTATGTTGATTTATAAGTAACTCTTAATGAGACACACAAGTCATAGTTTTTTTGTTTCCACTGACTAGATCCATACGCTTGTAAGAATTAGACTTCTGGGATAAATTCTCTTGTTTAGGGTCAAATTAATTTTCTAGCATTCTGGCAGATACTCAGAACTTTTTCCCTTTACAGTAATCACAAAAGCTAAACTGGCCAAATTTTGTCAGTTCACATAATACTTGGTTAGAAATTTCTTCACCTCTTACATAAGTCGGGCTGGTTTCCCTCACCTTGTATTCATTTGTAGCTCAGAGAAGTTGGTTACAGTGTGAAAAGGAAAGGTGTTTTAGAGAAATGATGGTTCAATACACTCTGTGCTGCTGTTCATGAATTAACAAATAATACAGTCAGTACTGGTCTGCTCCTTATCATATGCCATCAGGAGTGACAGGATGGGATGTGTAAAAATTTTCAGTCTTTTCTGAACATTGCTGTTGGAGTAAAGTATTGCGTGTCTTTTCTTACACTAGGTAAAAGCTAAATGCATTGTCTTACTCATACAGGTAAGAAAGCAGCCTTCAAATGGTATCACAATTTTCTTGCTTTCATTGAGATTTTCTGTAATTATTTTAAATTCAATGCAATGGAAAAAATCACCAAAGTCCTGAAAGCACTTGATGTTAATAGCTTAATGCAGATCTGAAAAACAACCAAAGGTTAAAACTCAATCTTACTGAATGTTATACATATAGGAACTGTTGAACTCAAGTTAAATTCTCTTGTGAGTATTAAATTACAGTGCAACCCTGAATTGACCCTTTAAGAAGGAAACAATACATATAATAGTGTATTTGAGGCAAAGAATGTGCTACCTGAAAGCATGGAAGCATTTGAACTTCATGAGGGAAAAGAAAGCATGAAAAATAAAGGTAGTTAAAAAGGGCATCTAAGCAAACTGAAAAAGAAGGATCCATGTAGAATATGATCTGATTTTATCTAGCTGTTCTTTTACTTTGAAAATTGTCAGTGCAAATTATAAAAAAGTAGCTGGTACAAAGTCTGAAATCTCTGTTCGATGGAAGACCATTTCAACACCTTCAGTTATCCTGAATGAAAATCTTAGCTAAGCATCAAGGTTTGATTCTTACCTTTTACTATAATTGGCATTAAGATTATAAATTGAGAGGGCTTTGCTAATTCTAGTTCTGATCATCAAACATGTAAAAAAAATCCAAGCAAATTAAATGAATCTGAATAAGCCACTTTCCTAATAGTCAACTGAATTTTTCTATTACCTTTCTCATAAACCATTTCTTGAATTTAATTTCAGTTAACTGCACTTACTTTCTTAGGGAGTACAGTGGCTCTCAAAATGCTTTCCTAAGACCACAGTTTATTGATACTAAGTGTTTGGCAGCAATACTCCAGCTACTATTGTTCTTGACTACTCAGTCCTTAGTAGTGGTATATAATCCTTCTCAGTTCAGGGATTTGATCTGGCTTTAAAAGCCTGCAAAAATGCTAGAGTTAGGCTGAACTTATTCTTCACATTATTTCACTACACAGTCCCACAAACGGCTGTGCCAGAACAAGAGATGGGATGACAGAGATGCAAAAGCAAATAACCATATGTGGGAGGGTGGGAATGGGAATAGTTGAGAATTACTGAAACTGATTTCCTCACTGAGGAAAATATCTGTGCAGCCATGCATCTGTAACACTATGATGAGAATTTCATACTTACTCCACTGCATTTAGGAACATCCTGAAGTATAGAGATTTTTTTGGAGTCATAAAGTCTACAGATCTAATTCACTCAGGAAAAACTGTTTACCAATTATAAGATTAGGCATTTGAGTTTATTATTCATTGAACTCCGCTGTACAAGAACACTGCTCTATTTAGACTTGACACTTATTTTCTGTGTTGATAGAGATTAGCCTTGTTTTAGGCTATGTGAGCATCTTAACTGTTTTTTTCCAAGATAGCCTAATGTCCCCAGTGCCAGTGATTTGACAGCTGCAGTAGGTGGGGGCCTACTTTCTTTGGATTGGCGATCTCACTGTTTCACGACTGGAAAAGTACAGATAATTTTCATCATGTATACAGCATATGAACATCCCACTGATGGAATTCAGCTCATACTGTTTGCTTGGAGAATTTTTTTCATGGAGCCCTGAAAAAAGCCCACTGAAACAAAGGTCTGTGGTAGTAATCTCATTCAGGTTTGTAAGCATTTTTTTTTTTTTTACCATCATCCTTTACTTCCTTTACTATTTATGCATCCTGTAGAGCCAGTTTTTCATATATTTTGATTTTGTATAATAATTGGATAACAGAGGTGGAGTGAACACTGACAGAGTGTTAAAGACAGATGGCAAGAGAAAAAAAGGAGTTTGATATGAACACTAAATTCAGCAATACCTGAATTAGAATTTTTAGCTAGTGGACTTTGTGTAGTTTCTGTTGCTGTTTTGGACAATCTTCTGAACAGAAACAAGTCTTTAAGTACCTAGACAGAGCTAAGATTGAGTTCATATATATTTTTTTTCCTCTCAAAAAACTTACCCAGTGCTAACTCTGAGACCACTCACTGTTCACCAAAAGCTGAATTCTTAAAAGTAGAATAAGTAAAGTAGAATTGTAGCAAAAGGAAAGGAAGAGGGAACATATTTCTTGGTGCAAAGCAAGGAAATTGTAAGAACAAGCAGCCCATAAAATGTCTTAAAGGAGAGAATGGATAGGTGGGGGAAAAAAAAATCAATAAAACCTGTCAAGTACAAGGGAGTCTGCAGTAAAAACTTTTATATTAGCCATCGATTTAAGAGTCTGAGGCAGAAAAAGGCTAGTACAATGTATTGGCCTCAGTTAGAAATGCACTTGCTATACTGCTAAGAAAGAAACGTCTAGGAGAAAATTTGGGGCCTGTCTCACGGCCGAAACATCAGCCTTTGTCATGGATACTACGCTGTGTCAGCAGCTGTTTACGCTTTCTTGAATTCTTCCTCATCATCAAGAATCAAAGGCTATCAAAAGGGCTGAAAATCAAACATATGTAAGTGCACTTCATGATCTGCATTTGTACACTAATCTCTTGAGAGATCTTTACATGACCACTGCAAAAAACAAGAACACAGAAAAATCACATTTTGAGCACCATGTGTAATGCAGGCAGAATTCATGTGTTAGTCTTCATTCATTGTGTCATCTCATTTCATGGTGATTTGAGTGCTTTCATATGGATTTCTTGAGTGCTGCATGTATTTTAGAGGAAATTCTGTTTGTCAGTAGAAATATGTCTCCAAAAAGGAGTTGTGATATACAAATTTGACAAATATTTCAAGTATTTTGTGTTTAAAACATAAAAATAAAGGAGGAAATATTGTTCTTCTTCCAAATGAGGAAAACCAGTAGTGAAAGATGGGCCAATCAAACGTTCATTTAGAGAATTAAATAATGGCATCTCAAGTTCTCAATAAAACTTGTCTTTTTTTTTGTTTGGTTTTGACTGTTAAAAGAATACATGAGGTGTCAGCTTCCCTTTATTTCTTGCTGGTAGTGTTAGTCTGCACACCTATCAGATACCAATAAACCTGCATTCCTTTCAGCCTGAATTCATGCTGTCTTAGAAGAAGAAGATCTCAGGGTATGTTTAGAAGTACCTTTTTCTAATAAAACAAATACATGTGAGCCTAAGTGTGTAATTGTCAATACTTCACTAAAATCCTGAGCATAAACATACAAAATGAAGCTAGCTATGATTTTATTGCTAATAGAGGTAAGTTAGTCTTTTACAAGCACAGATGATTGCCTGGACAAATTCATTCTATCCTAGCATTATGGAGATTGATTTGTGTCACATACATGGCATTAAATTGCCACTGAGGAAAAAAGGTAATAATAATTAGAGCTAGAAAACTGCAATTTTGCATTGATTTATGTTGTATGTTCTCACAGTTTCAAGACAGAGTGAGTGGTAATTACTTCAGAGTAGAACCTCAGAAATATTTAGGTGACACAACAGCTAACTTGTCTAGAAATGTCTAGAAAAATCCAGATAGCCAAATTTAGATGACCAAATGCTGATGAGGAGGTGCAGAACCTAGAGGTAAAATTGGATGGAATAGGCAGACCTAAATTCACAGCTTCACGTGTTGAAATAAAGGGAAGCTGACATCTGCTCATGTATTTTTTCAAACAATAAAAACCTAACAAAAATATGATTTGGGGGAGCAATTGAGATGCCCTTCTAAATTACTTTGCTGGCTATGAGGATCTGCCTCCTTCCATGCTAACTCTAGCACTTGTCAAACTTAACTTTTAAGGCAATTGAGTCCAATACATTGAGGGAAAACCTTCATTTATTTTTTCTAAGTGAGTTTTCTGCTATTTCGGTGATAGAATAAGGAGTAAAAATGCTTCTGAATCTAGATCCCATCGCTGATTCTCCTGATCTCATTTTGGATCGAGTGTTTTTGTCAACATAAATGTGAAGAATATGCACTGCAATGAGAGTTACGTATCAGTTTGCACCACCACAGTCAAACATATTCTCACTCCAGAATTTTAGAATTCTACTGACAAAAATTATTCTTTTGAAGACAATGAGTCAAGAATGTTTGTAGGAAAGTTCAATAGGACGAAAGTTATAAGATGATGGGGAATCAGACTGGGTGATTTTATATTTTGGACAAAGTTTATTATTATTATACTAGCTGCCATTTGGGTTGCATTAGAAAGCAAATTAAATAAGCACAACTGTCCAGATAGTAGTCTCAGTCTTTCTTCTCACAACTGTGGGGAAGAAATTTGGACAGCCTGCAAGCTCACTTGTACGTGTTGGTACAGAAGCACTTTCACAGATCTGGACAGTGGTGATGTCTAGGATGAGAAAGTCGTCTTTATAAAGGGGAAACAGCCACTTCCTAGCTGAGGTGGTGTGTACTTTAAAGCATCATTTCTACTCTTCCATATCTTTGCAAAAACAATTCATCAAAATATGGAAGGTAGGTTTTTGTCTAAAACTTGCCATTGTT
This sequence comes from Rhea pennata, assembly GCF_028389875.1. Taxonomy (NCBI): domain Eukaryota; kingdom Metazoa; phylum Chordata; class Aves; order Rheiformes; family Rheidae; genus Rhea; species Rhea pennata. The sequence continues at coordinate 14,476,722 of NC_084666.1, read as the reverse complement.
ACATTTTCAGGTTTTTGCCTTTTTTGCTCATATGTTAAGGTTGTCTGCAGACTTCATCTGCAAGATTTCTTTATTCTGTCAGGCCTCAGTGAGGATTATGAAACTATTCAGTAGTGATGCATTCCACCTTAACGTTTGAGAATTGTAGTTTAATGGGCAGGCATGCAAAGATAAAATTTTTGTTATTATCCTGTAGATCTCTTGAAGTTTACAAAGAAGCAGAGCTGTAACTTTAAAGATGATGATTTCAAAAAACTGCAACTCATTTCAGGAACTATAAAGGACTTCAGGAGGAAGCCAGTTATATTTTGCTGTAACTCAAAGGTATTATAGAGTTTAGTAGTAAAAGCAGTTTCTATTCAAAAGATCTAATGAGAAGGTCAAAACATACAGTCTCTACCTGAAGACCAGACATTTCTAAGTCTGCAATAATAAATTAGAAAAGGTGGGATAAATTTTAAAAAAATATATATGATTGAGAAAGGATTATGCTCTGTGGATCTGTAGTTTGCAAAGAAAAAAGAAACCAATCTAAGTGAAAAGCTTTAAGATGTTTCAACATTAACTCTGTGAGAATGTAAAAGCAGTAGATACAGGTGCAAAAGCAATTGTATTCTAGTAAGTGCAAAGAAGAGTTACTACTGAAATTTCCTCTAGTCCAGGTGAAATTTAGAATTCAATATAAAATAACACTTCCTGTAAAAGTACTAATGGGAAACATAATATGCTTTTCTTGGCTGACAGAGCAGAAAAGAAACTTAGAGGACTTATTCCTGCTTTTTCTTGAAAGCTAGATTGTGAGAAGAAAGGGATGAATGTTGAATATATTGATTGAGATATCTGGTAACCTGTGAATACAGTTCAATGTATGGAACAATATGCCTTTTTTGCTTATCTTACACTAAAAGTTTAATATTTGCTCTCTTATTTCCTTAATAAGGGCAAGAGTTACAGCTTAAAAGTTTCCGAATGAAATGATGTATTGGGTCTCTGTATCTTTTGGTCATCAGCTATAATCCACTACTCATGTTGGGGTCTGACTACATTGTACTGATGCAATTGGATTATAGTACCAGGTGGGAGGATCATTTTTCACTGGGAGAAAGAAGAATGCACTCTAATGCACCAAGTGCAGTGGAGTGCTCAGCACAACAAATGAGCACAGCAAACAAGCAGCAATCCTTTGAAGCCTTTTTCTTTTAATGATTACATTCCCTGTTTAAATGCATGTGCTATACTTACGAAGAAAGCCACTGCTTTTAAACAATCTTCTCATTTACAATACTTTTTCTTTCCACCTATCAGTCAATTTCTAATATACTATTATAGAAAGGAAAATATTAGCAATAAGGAGTATTTTATAATGGAGATATCTTATGCTGTGTATAAAATTGTAGCACAAACATATTCTGGAGCATTTTGTAATGCTGTGTTGTTATAATCTGATGGTTTCTCATCAGTTTATTACTATACCTAATATACATAAAATTGTTATTACTACAAGGACATTGAAAGCTCAACATGTAATTTCTGGAAAAGGAAGTAAAAAAAACTCATGATTTTGTCAGTTTATCATAAATGCTAAGTGAAGCTCTATACAAACATTCTCTTGCAGTAACTTTTCAGTACCTTGGCCTATGTTAAAGAAATTTCCTGAAGTTACAGGAGTAAGTGAATGCTAGAAAACTGTTACTGAAAATTACTAAAATTAGTTTTAATTGTTTTCACATTTCACCTTTTCTGAAACAGAACAAGTATAAATGCATATTTAATAGTTACAAAACTTAGAGCATTTAAAAATTTTAATACTAAAGCTCAAGTAAAAAAAATCCCATTGTTGTCAGTATAATAACTATTTACATTTTTAGTTATATTCTATAAAAACTACATTAAAATAGTAGCTATAATAAATTCATGCATTTAAATTCAAAAATGCCCAAAACAGAATGCCCTTATGTACTTTTTTTAGTTACATGATTTTACAGTAGTTTTTTTGCTTCAGAAAAAGTTTGGAGGCGCTCCCTTTGTTTTCTTCAGAATCTAAAATGGCAGCTGAAAAACAATAAAGTACCTCTCTGAATATTACTGTTGATTCCCAGAGAAAAAAACTCAAACAAGATCAGTGTCTTTCAGCTGTGTGATTCTGCCACACTGCCATGGCCTAATGCCATTCAGCAATACCCCTTTGTTCTGAAAGCATAAATAAAGTATAATAGAATAGAAACTAATAATAGAAAAAGTGATGCTGCTCTAAAACTATCTGGTCTGGAGAACTTCAGGAGGTGCTGCAGGTCTTCAGCTTTTTAGTCTATTTGATGTTCAAAAATTAACACTTTGGTTTTAATTTAATGAATGGCGTATTACTAATATCTGAACTGCAGAGCAAATTTACCAAGTGTACCAAGAGATAAGGTCTATTAGATCTGAGAAGATACCAGAGTAAACAATACAGGACTGTTGTAAGAGAGCTAAAAGCAAAGCTACCTCAAGAACATGGGAAATTCTGCCACTGTATGCATATGACTGAATACTATGAGTTATCTTACACTGATAATCCTCCATAGATACCAGTTTTCTGTCTCAAAGTTTGCTAAAACATCCTTCCTAATATCAGAGGTACAAGTGCTTACAATTACAGAACCAAACAGACCTCCCAACAAAAGTCCCATAATTGATTTAATAGGATGCAGTCATATCATCTTGTGCTAGATTTTGCTGGATCTCCCCCGGTGTACACAATTCAACTATATCATAGCTCAGATGTGGTTTTGATGGCTTTACGACAAAATATTACAGGAAATGAAGGTAATAGTTCAGGTGTTAAAACCTTAAATGGCAACAGAAGCCCAGTATGATGGCATGTTATTGAAAGAAACCCTACTATTCTAGCTGTTCTGTCAGACAAAATGTTAAAGTAAAGATCTGCGTAGTTTTCAGTCATGCCAGTTCTTTTAAATGTTTTGTACTTTGCATGTACTTGAACAGGAACTCAGTATTGTGCAGGGTGGATACACTTGCATCTTTCCTGTCCCAACTGACTTCACTGGTGAGAATCTAAATCATAAATGATGAACTTTCTGGTTCATCATGTACCCATTCCCAAATTTCTTTAAAAGGTCAAATGTGGACATTGTCAGCTAAATTTGCATGGGCATCAACCACGGTGTCAATGGCAGTGGCCTGCCATAATTGACCTAGCTGATGAAAGAAGGAATAGCAAAAGGGAGGGTTGGCAGTCGTGGCATCAGCATATGCAGAACATCTAAAACCATCTGTTACTACAAGAGTTAGATATTCCTTCTTCAACTACATGCATGTATGGATGTCAGTCCTGTTATTTTTGAAGATGATAGACCCAAAAGTCACTCAAAGGAGGACTTGAGAGCTGCTCAGTCAAATTAATCATCTGACCTTGAAGCTGTAATCAGATAGTAATGTTTAATGAATATACTGATTGAAGTCCAAGCAGCTGCTGTACATATTTCCAAAATACCACTGTAGGTTGTGCCTTGCTGTGCTCAGATGCTAGCTAGAATAACCATATTAAACATTATATGCTATTTGAATGCAATCAGAAATCCACTCATAAATTGCTACTGTTGGCCTCTTGAATTTGCTAAATCTTAAGGTGCTACTAAAAATGCTTAAAAGAGCATCTGAGGTACATAACTTCATTATAACAGATCTATGGGATTTTAAAAAATACTGGTAAATATTGGTATTGATCTAATATTGAAAGATTGGTATCTTTGAAATGAAAGTAGGTAGGGCTTACTTTACATGAAGGCTTTTTGTCTTCATGAAAAATTCAAAATAATGGTCTGAGAGGGAGTATGCCTCCGTCTGAAATGATTACCACAAAATTGGTAGTTTTGAAGAAGATGGTAACCTCAGTCTGACATTATAGCAGTAAATTAAAGCTCCAGTCTCTTGGAAGTGGAAACTCCAATTTCTATCTTCTGAGGAATCTATTAATGCTCTAATTAAAATAAATAAATAAATAAAACAGAGATCTGTTTCTACTGGAGAGCTGTATGTCAGTATTGCTACTATGTATGGAATTGTGGTGATTATAATTAGTGGCATAGACTCCTCTTGCTTATTACACTACTGGGATCACTCAGAAGGAAAAATACACCAAACTACAAAGTACTGAAAAACACTGATGCTTTCCATGAGCAGTAAACTCTTACCATTCTCCTAAGCCATGCAGTAACTTGCAACAAACTCCAACACAGTAATTTGCTATGTTTTTTTTTTTTTTTTTTTTTTTTTAAATACATAAACAATCCAAACTGCCTTTAGCAGTCTGGTAAAGAAAAAAGATGCAGCTGCGTTCATAAATAGATCAAGACCAATATAGGTCTATATTGAAAAACTGTGCAGGTAATGCAGTGCAAGAGCTTCCAAACTGTAGAACAGCCGCATTGCTAGTGCACAGATCATAGCACAGATAGTTTCTGTGGGCCTGTTCAGAAGCTGGTTTGAGCTGCAAGATACATGCTTGCACAAAGGCAGCTAGAATTACACAGCTGACAAGAGTGGAGGCAGACAGGTAAGAAGACAGTCCCAGCTTCTGGGTGCGGGACTGGTATTCCAAAGTGCAGGATAATGCGTTCAGATCTTAGTTTGACTATTTGTGACAGGGAGAAGAGGTTGGAGGCACGGCACAGAATTAGCACCTGTAGTTCTGGGTTTGCAGAGCAAATGTACTTTCTATATATTTGCATTAACTACGCATTATAGCGGTGACAATGGAAGATGAAAAATACAAAGGACTGGCATAACTTGGAGTGAATGCTAATGAAAAAAAATAAACCCTATACTGTACAATACAATATTACTGTAGCAACCACTTAAGACCTTAATGTACCATATTTGTTGTAAAGCAAATACAGTGGAAAAATAATCAGAACTGTATTCATTTTAATTCTACTGACAAGACCTTATTCTTTTATATGTCCCTTCCTAAATTGGGAAAAAAAAAAAAAGATTTTTGAAATCTATTAAAACAACTTTCAGGAGTTTCTTTAGGAACATAAATACATAATACATAAATAATTATCTTCAAAGGCCTTTTCATGAACTGACAACAACCAGTTAGTGAGGAGATCTTAATTAGGTATTTTTGATTGCAATTTTTATTATGAAGAAGATAGAAATATAAATGAAAAAAGGGACTGGACCCAGTGTATCAGATAGTTAAAGTTTTCACATTTATACTTTTAATATATTCAATATTTCTGTAAATTCAGATATTTTAGTCAAGGATTTTTATAAAAGTATACCGATGCAATTTCTTGGAACCACTATGCAATTTTCCAGAACACCATAGCATCTACTTGAAATTTTCACTAGGTTTCAATCACTGTTCTTGACAGATCACTTTATGATATAAAACCTCCCTACCCTGGAAGAATTTTGCATTTGGTTAAAACCTTGTAAGTTCAAATAACTTTCTCCACACAACTGTTTCTTACCTATTTTTAAGATTTCTGTTTTGTTTTAACTTTTTCTGTGGCTGCAGTATAATAGTCTTCTCCAATTTAGCACAATTTGTGGATTTAACAAATGGGTCGTCTTTTATACAATCATGAAAACAACTGACAAAATTTATGGTATTTAAGATGGTGTTTTAGAGCCATTTGTTTAGTTTGTCAATTTTTAGTCCATGCAACATCATTTATATTGAATTCAATTGCATTACTAATTAAAACATTAAAGTAGCTTTGCATATACAGTTAACTCAGTCACTAAGGAAATTTTCATTGAATGGGCAATATTACATACACGAACTTGACAGATGCTTTAATAATACCTTTTACAATACAAATTTAATAAGTTATAAAAGCCTGCATATACAAGCTATGGTTTATAAAGGGGTTATCAGTGATGCTATCTCTAATTGTAACATAAAACGTTTATTTCATGGTGAGTTTTTGAACATGCAAATCATATTTGCTCTTACAATAGTTTCTGCAAAAATGCCACACAATCTAGGCTTTGATGAACATTCTTACCTTTAAATTATATCCATCAGTGGAAGAATTTTTAATACCGTTGGCAGGAATTATTTTCATTGCCTCTTGAAAGTTATATAAAAAATAGACATTTTCCATAAAATCAAAAAATAAAATATCTGAAAACAGATATGCAGCACTTTCCAAATATTCTGTGATAAACTTAAAAAAATTCAAGAAAGTTAAATTCTAGTTAAATTCTGCTCTCACATACACAAACAATTTAAAATAAGACCAATGAACAGTGTTTGCATACCTGACAGAAGAATTTGACTCAGTCAGCAAGTCTAAAATGCAAAGGTTACAAAACATTTGAAAATTCTTATTTCAGAAGTTTAACTTTGTCCTTTAAAACTCTAAATTTGGGATTGTTACTGACTTTCTTATTAAATACGACTAGAATATCCTCTTCTGATTTGTGATGTTCGCCAGCTACTGCATAATACTGAGCTATAACCTGCACAAACAAAAAGGAACAGTTCTGAGTTAACAAAGATGATTCCATTTTAGGCAACAGTACATTCATATCACTGAACTTAAAGTAGCAAAAAGTCTATTACATTGTTAATCCTTGTGGAATTAGCACTGAATTTCCTCTGTAGCCTAGTAAGCTCTAAAGAATACGTCCAGTTGCCATACTATCAACTGGTGTTCTGTTAAATAATGTCAAACTTTTTTGTTTATACAGGAAAGGATTTTACAAAGATAAGCATTGCAAAAAAATTTAAAAAATTACCCAAGTATTAAAAAAGAATACTGTACTGTACCTTTTTTCTTAATTTTTTAATAGAAATTTCATTGTCTGGAGCCTGTTTCAGAACAGCTTTAATGGTTCCTTTCCAGTTGAATTTGCCTACAACAGAATTAGGCACATAACAGCATTAATAATATTTGGTATTTCCAAGCCCTCTTCCCTAGTAGGAACTAATTTTCAATCTACTAAATTTAGAATCTGCTCAGCTACCAGGACAGTTCATTGTTCTTTCTGACCCTACAGCAGCAGATGTCTTCAGCATAAAGACAGGTAGGCTGTTTCTGAAAATTACTAATAGGACAGCCATGAAGAACCATTAATGTACTACCTGAGCAGCTAGGCTCAGGACTGCAAAGCCAGCTAGAATAGCAGAATCAACATGTAAAGGAAGTAATTCAGCAACAGGTATACCTGTAGCATTGAACGCTTTCCCTGGAGCAGATATCTGTATGTTATGACTGAGGCATAATTTTCTGCATGGCCTGCCACAAAACTGTGTAATTATATACTGTTTTAGGTGGGTTTTTTTGTAAAATAATAATGAAATAATTTGATAGGTTTATAACTGTCCAGAATCCCCCTCTAAGACTACCTTTATCTGTTTCCACAGTTTCTTCACTGGCATTGGTGTTTTCTTCTATTCCCAGATCTCCTGAAGTATTTTCATTTTTCATTCTCTTTGTTGCGATACGATGTCCCTCTATCAATGAAATAAAGTACAAATAAAAATACATAAAAGAAAGAAAACTTTGAAGAAAATTTCATATGTGACTAAAAAAAAGTTTCTGTTCTCATAACAGGAGGTTATATTTGCTAAGGTTCAGATTTTGTAAAAGGAAAGGACTGTGCAACCACAGTATTTAAAAAAATTGTATATGTAATTTATGTATTACTTAAAATACTTTCCTAATGTAGGTTACTGAGCTTTAAGGGCATTGCAAAAAGTCTTCTCTTGAAAACAAACAATAACATAAGTGTAATGATTAAGATAAATACCTTCTGTATGTTTACGTTTGCGTTTCTTTACATTTGTTTCTTCTTCCATTTCACTTTGATGGCCATTTCCATTCATTTCAAATTCATTCTCCATACTTTCCTTTTCTTTTTTGGACTTTTTATTCTTTTTTGTTTCTGAGCTTGCTAGCTGGTTTTCTAATTTCAGTTCTTTTTTCTCCTTCTTTTTGTTCTTTTGTCTCTCTTCTTTTCTTTCTCTCTTACTTTTTTTCCTCTCAATTTTGTCATCTGTAATTCCATTTTCTTCTCCAGTTGTTTTTTTCCCACTTTCTACAGACTGGCCTTCTTCCTTCTGTTGTGGCTTGTCTTCTTTTTTTTCACTTGAAATCTTTTGTTGAAAGACAAGTTATTACAATTTTTACATGCTTTTGACAGAGCAACTTTTCTCTGCTATATCATTTATGAAGAATACTAATATCCTGAAATCAAGCAAGTTGGTTACACAAAGTGACACCAGTTATGTGGGAAATAGCATTACACAGTGTATCTGATAAGTCTTCTAATTTAACAGCCTAAATGCTAACAATATCACAAGAAAAATATTACTTTACAACAGCTTTTCTTGTTCTACTTAATTTTGTTTTTCAGTGTATCACAACACACATTATATACCAACACATTAAGTAAATTATTTAGACATTTTAATCCACAATTCACAAGGTATGGTATTTAAATGTAGCATCAGAATTTCAAGGAACACAAGATTTATGTGAATACCGAAAAACAAGATTAGGGTGAGACAGAGCACCTAAATTAAAATATTGCAGTTAGCAGGCAAAGACACCTCTCTGAATGACCACTGTTAATCACAACATCTGAACAAAAGCAACAGGGAATATGCAGATCAAATAAATGCAAATTCCCAAATATACAGCACTTGAGTAACACACTTACTTTTGTCTTGCAGTTTTCTGCCATATGTCTGAGACTACAAGCTCTATTAATGCCTGGTGTCAGCAAAGGCAGTTCTGGTACTTTTAATTGTACTTTTCTCACCTTAACATGTATGGATTTATTCTTAGGCTTATAATAATTTACTTGAAAAACAATTAATATATTAATAAACATTTTTATCTTTGAATTATTAAATCTGAATGTTAATGGCTGTTAATGTTAATATGGCTGTTTGGAAAGAGAGTATTTGTTTATATAAGCAAATTAATACTGACATTTTTCATGTCAGTATTCGCAATTCAATTTAAATCACATTTTAAAATTGTGCTTTTGCGTACCTATAACACTTCAAACTACGTGTTACAAAGTCTTACGAGTGGATTGAAAATGATCTGAGCAAGAAAGCTGATATATATTAAGTGAATCCTGTGTTCTATGGAAATTCATTTTTCATATTCAAGAATTTCCAGATTCAAGATTTATTAAAATAAATCAGTTTAAATTGAAAATCAGCTGTTTATGGCTTTATTGAATTTGTAGCAACTCCATACTATCTAGCAAGATAATATATTTGAAATTCAGTGCCTAGAGCATATTCATATCCTCAAAAATACATATTTCTTCCATTCCTGTCCATGGTATATGGATTCTCTGAAAAAGTTACAAACAATAGACTTAATTAAAATCTTTATCAGTCATTGATAAGTCCTTATGTATTAGTAGCATAGGATAAGGTAAAATTAGCTTTCTGATTAGTACAATCTTGTCACTGTCCAATGCTTGATCATAACCTGCCAGTATGCACAGCTACTTCAGCAACAATACACTCCACAATTTTGTAATTTAATTATATTAATTACAATGTAAAACATGAAAAATAATCCATTGTAACATGAGAGACAATGTTTCTGCTAACAATTTCAAAAGGAGACTGAAAGGTTCTCCTGGCATTTTGACTGCATTCTTTTTGTAAGATGTTGTACCTCTAACCTTACATTTCTGGTTGCTTCAGAAAAAATATCCCACACTTGGTCTTGCAAAGTGCTGTCAGTGATTCTCAAGCTGTTCTTCATCCAATTCTGTGCAGGAAAAAAAATAACAGCTTAAAGGATGCATCTCCCATTTTATCTTGACTACTATATCTGATTCTCAGTGAAATCTAGAAATTAATACTTTCTTCTGAAATGATTCATAGGAAGTTTATATTATCTCCTACTGAACCTTCTGACTCTTTCTATTAGATAAAATACTAAGGATTGTATTTCTTTATTATAATTTACTTATGTATTTATTGGACAAGTGATCACGTTCTTAAATGGATAGTTTATCACAGAAAAGTAAAGTTTAAACAAGTCTCTGAATGCAAACATTTGAAAGTTGTTTGGGATACTGCAGGATTTCCTGCTGTAAATGAAAGCATAGCAGCAAATTTCTATTTATAGTATGCTCACACTATCATCACTAGACCAACTTTAAGAGATGCAGAGTTCTAAGTAAAATCTAATGTGAAGATTTTTGCATTGGAACCAGAACCCTGAGAAAGCTATGCTAGTAAAGTGGAACAATGTGTTGCAAAAACTTTTAATCCTCTGCTGCAATATGTCTTAACAAAAAGAAAAAGGCTTCTCAACAACATCATTTCCTTTGCTTAGAACATTAATTTTGTAAAAAACTATTCTAACCTTCAGCTCTCTAGCAGTAATTTCACCGCAGCACTAATATGTTCTATTTGGATGATCTGGAAGCAATCATGGTCTTCTCTCAGCCTCACAATCTGAGGCACAGAACAGAAAAAAATATACTAATTTGTCAGTAATTCTTTTCCCATGTCACATAAAGCATTTGGAATCTGCTGTGGCTGTGAAGCAAAAATTTGGTGAAGCATCTTGTGTGGGAGATTCACTCAGAATGCTGAGCAAGGGAAAAACTCCCAAAGAAACAATATCTTGCCTTTACAAGGCAAAAACAAAACCACACAGAATTCTTTTAAATCATGTCTAAAAATTTGGACACTCAATAAAAATAGCAAATAGAAAAAATGATATAAAAAAGAACAAGCTTACAGACAGAAATTAGACTTGCAGGGCTCTAAGTCTGACAAAGAACTCAGAGTCTCTTTTTTTATTACCTAATGAAAATTATATACACTGAGGCCTTTTATGCAAGGAAGAATATTTTGCAAACACTGCCTATTTGCAACATGGCTATTACATATCCATTTATAGATGGTCAGATAAGCACTATGTACAATCTGTTAACAAGAGCATGGCACTTACAAAGAAAGTCTATTCTTAAGCTCACTGCATGGATCACTGCAAATCTTCTTAAAACATACCTGAAATTTTACTTTTTTTCTTGGAATATTATCAAAGGCACGCATTTGCTCCAAAATGTTCCGCACTTTAGGGCTTATGTTTGGCTTCTTAATTACTTCATGAATTTTCTGAATGAAAAAAACAAAATTAATCAGGGAAGATGCATAATGATCAAATGATATATGCAAGTCAAAAGATATATGCAAGGTGTGCAAATCAGAAACACACGACAGAAGTCACCTAGTACTCAAAGACTATACCCTCCTGAAACTATAAAATAAGCATAAGGAAAACACTAGTTTTATCATAAGAGCACATAACTTGCAAGGTTATCTGTACAAATATTTACAAATATACTAAGTAAGGCAGGAGGACTACTCATCAATGCTTTCTGATTTACAACTTGCAACCTAAAAACCTAAAAACATTTTTAATATTTAAAAGTAACTATATGATACAGAGGAAATTTGCTGTTAAAAGGACAGTACTATTAACAGGAAAAGACACTGTCAACTGACTGGCTCTTGTAGACTAGTCAATTGTGAAAAGCAGGCTATCTTTGAGGTCATTGTTTGAAATACATTTCTTTACGCAGCTCTGCCAGCTTCAGACCCCTACAGACTACTCAGGCTTATTCCTGTACTACTTGTGCCAGCACAACAGAACCACAGAGGAGGTTAGGCCAGGGCCTTGTGGCAGAGTTATTTAAACCAGCACTGCTGCTTGAAGAAATAAAAAAAAGTTCATGCTATACTTTGAGCTTACCCTGACTTAAAAATGTTGCCACTGGACACTGGAGAGCCTTCCTGTAATTCTGATAATCTGCTACTGAAAGGTTTTGTCAAACCACCAGACTACTTAGACAAGAATGCTTTGTAATAATCTGTCATCTAACTATGTAGAGAGCACTTACTGCAGAAGGCTAACAGTATCCATTGCAATAGCATCCACATTAGGCTGCCTTGGAGAAAAGCACTCAGACAATACAGTCTCAACAATGACACTGATCCCTTGACTTTAGTGATGTTGTTCATATGCCCAGACTTTGCATATAGCTCAGTACTTCGGTGGATTGTGTTCTTAGTTTATAGCAGATAATTATATTTGCAATATTAACAGCTGTCAACTGTACCACTAAACCACACAGAAAAGGATATAGGATCATAAAATTCAAAACTTGTATCTACTTATTAGCATCACTGCATGTGTAACTAATATATTGTCTTCTCTGTAGTTCACCTTGTGACCTGAAAAGATCACCAAAATCTTCCCATGACTTCCCAATAATTACTTACTAAATTTGGGGTATTTGTTTTTACCTCTTTTTTACATTATGTAACAAGCACTCCAGAGAAAGAATTGATTGTCACCTCCAGGCTCCTAAAAAGCAGAGGTAAAATGGACTGGCTTACTCCTCTCAGGTGCAGGCCTGCTATGATTGCTATGCTTTCACCATAAAAGCAAGGCCAGCACTTGAAGTGCTTTATCGCTGGGATATCAGGACTGCCATCTTTTATTTTCTGAATTATTTAGGACATGCATTATTTTTTAAGATAAAGCATGCTGGGAAAAACGTGTGTTTAAGAAGGAGACAGCCTTAACATGCATCATGTGAGACCTTATCTGAATTCTGGAAGGTAGTAACTGTCATAACCCATTTTTAAAAAAGGGTTTAGAGAGGCTGTGAAGTTTCACCATACATAGTAGAAACTACAATAAATAATGGATTAATTGGATAAACACAATCTCCGTCAGAAGCATCAATGTGGCTTTTGTAAAAGGATGCTCTGACGAACTTGTTTTCTGAAAAGACAACAGATCCGTGGAAAAGTCATCTAGCTAATTATATCCAATGGGGTTTTAAAAACATATTAGAGATTGTCTTCACAAAATTTTTTAAGGAAACTTAAGCAGCCATAAGAGGGTAGCTTGTTGCATAGGATAAAAAAAATACTTAAAGGGTAGGAAAGAAGGAGTGGGAGAAAATAGTTAGTTTTTCCAATGGAGATTTCCTGCAATCCATGTTCAACATATTTACAAAAGATCTAAAAAGTTGGTAGGAAACTTTTCATGGTGATATGAAGCTATTCAGGATGAGGACTGTGAGGAGTTTCAGAGAGACCTTATGAGAATGAATGACTGGGCAATAAAAAAGTGAATTAAATTCTGCAAATATCAATGCAAAGTGACATGCACAGGAAAAACAATCCTAACTTCATATATAAGATGGCAGGCTTGAAGTTGACAAGCAGTGCTTAGAGGCAAGATCTTGGGCAAGTTCCATGAAAATGTCAACACAATCAGCAGCAGCAAAAAAAGGTGGGGATAAAATGCCAAAGATCATTAGGAAAGGATTAAAGAAGGAAACGGAAAACATTGTTATGACGGTAAATCATGATTCATCCATATCTTGAAAAATATGTCTGTAGTTCTGCTAACCTCATCTCAAAAGGAATACAGTAGAACTCGTAAAACTCCAGACACAAATGAACAAAGGTATAATTTACATATGAAGAGTAAGTGAGCAGGATAGGACTTCTCAGCCTGCAACAGAGATGATGGGATAGGACAGGAGGGATGTGTGACAGAGATCAGCAGAAGCGTACATGCCACGAAGAGGGTGGACAATGATCAATGCCTCTTCGTATGTAAGACCCTGGGGTCATGCATTAAATGAAGTAATTGAAACTAGTAGGAGGCAGATTCAAAACAAACAAAAGGTATGTTTCTTACCAGGATGACTCGTAGACTTGCTAAGGAATGGTGAAAAGAATGTTGTGAATCGATCTTTGGTGTGATGTAGTATAGCCTCTCTTAAGTCTTTAATAATTAGAATTAGTAGTTATATATTATACCTGTATATACTACAAATGTTACCTGAATCCATTCCTGTTGTTTAGCATCCCCTTTGTTAGTTTTGGCTTCAAAATCTTTACCACCATATTTCTGGTCTTCAGTTATGCACTTCACATGGTCCTTGTAGTCATCACCCCTGAACACAAGAGATTTTTTTACTGTAGTGCACCAAAGCATTTATTTCCCTCAAACTATGCAACATATAGTAAACTGAAATTACAGGTGACATCATGTACACGTAAGCCTCAATACTGTCAACACACTTATGCTGAGTAAAGTTCAACGTGCTTAAAGTACATGCTTACAAGTGCTTACATTGCCATCATGTTAGAGCCTTCAGTGGAAATTTCTGATTTGCAAAATGAGATCTGAGTCTTCAGTAAACTGATGCTTTTATTTGTGAGTCTGTACACTGGTACATATAATATTTTCTTACCTCTAAAAAGCTATTAGCAGATGTTTGTGTTTTTCTGCTCACACTAATAAGCACATTTTAAAATTAGAAAAATAGATTAAAAAATGCTTGTAATAGATACAGTATTGTAGTAGAACAGTTAAGGATTTTTTTTTCTGATCAATATGTAAGTGCCTCCAAAAAAGGAACTCATAATGCAGATCTTAATCTTTCGTTAATGAATTACTGAGTATAACAGTTCTTTCACAGGCCAGTCTCATTTTCTTATATAAATTAATTGGTGCATTAATATTTTGAAAGCAAATAGTAGCACTGCTTTCTTCTGAGTTAGAGAAGTTACAACCATGTTTAAAATGTTGGAAGCTACTGCCAATCTCCATCTCTGCAGTAGCAGAATAAATAACAGTTGTTGATGATCAGAAGCTGAAAGTATTGTCACTTGATTGTAAAAGAAGAAATTGCAACTCTGTTTACATTGTCTTAGTCTTCCTTTGGTCACATATCATAACGGGTAAAAGCAACAGCTACTAACTTCAATGGGTCTGGAGTCACTCAGCTGTGCAGGCTATTTCCCAGTACCACGCTTTGGAAACTTCTGATTTTCCAAACCACAAAAAGACTTAAATTTTAGTATTCATTTGTGTGACATAATACTTAAATTAATATTCCAGAAATGATTATGTACCATCTAGCAATGCCTAGATATAGGACTGAGTCTGCAGAAAAAGTCTTAATGTGTACATTCAGATAGTACCACTGACTACTTTATCTATTGCTTATAGCTTTCCCAGCAGCAACATAAGTTGTTATGATTCTTGTCAGTCTCATACCAATGCCCAAATACCATCAGGAAAGATGTCAAAAGCTTCTTTACTCTTCTGTTCTGGGAAAATAAATGCAAGTTGCTACACACCTTTCTGCCAATGCAGGAAAACCCCAGAAACCCTTGTGCATACTTGGATGATTAAGCTTGAAATCATACAAATAACATGAACGTTTTTAAACTCAAGTTTGAGTTATTCAGAATTTGACAAATTTAATTCTAATATGCCATGGCAAAAATGTATACTGTGACAACCACTGTTAAGTGGGCAAGGTTATTTCCCATTTACCTACCAGAAATCCTTGCCACAGTCCATGCAAGAAAGGCACTGACAGCTTCTGCAAATGTTCACATGTTTTTCAACTTGTGCTTTCTTCACCGACTCTCCACATGCATTGCATGTGAAAACTACCATTTTAGTGTGTGGTCAAAAGCTTCTGTAAAGATGGTGCGGTGTTCTTACTCCCCACACAAGTACAGTCCTAGGAAAACAAAAAGGAGATACTTATTTTAAAGCCTGAAAGAAGCATTTGACAGCTTAAGAGAAATACAAATAATAGTGCCTCTGCTTACAGGAAATCTGAAGAGTTTGACTTTGCACACACAGCACGTATAAAACTTCACAAGCTAACACTCATTTTGCCTGTGAATTTATCCTGAATGGAAGCATAATCTATCCTGAAACTTAATAAATTCAGGGTCAGTCAAATCCCTGCCTGCCAAATCTTGCTACCCTTAAAAGAAGTAAAAACAAAAACTTATTTGCTCTGGCTACCCAAACCCTGATCCTTCACAAAACCTAAGTAAACGCAACTCTTCATTTCAACGTGCCCCCAGCCGTGCTTCCACAGCTCCCCTCCGCTGCTCCTGCCGCGCCGTCCCGAACGCCTCGCTCCCCGCCGCCCGGCCGCCGCCGCTGCCGCCGCTCCCCGGCGCAGCCCCTTCCCTTCCCCCTTCCCTTCCCTTCCCTTCCCCTCCGCCCCGCTCCCCGCGCCGCGGGCCCGGGCCCCTCGCACGCCCCGCACCGCCCCACGCCGCCCCGCGCCGCGCCGCCGCCTCCAACCGCCGCGCCGCACCGGCGACACGCGCGCCCGCCGCCGCCTGCGCTGCGCCTGCGCCTGCCCC
Organism: Rhea pennata; assembly: GCF_028389875.1. Lineage (NCBI taxonomy): Eukaryota > Metazoa > Chordata > Aves > Rheiformes > Rheidae > Rhea > Rhea pennata. The sequence goes on along the minus strand of NC_084666.1, from coordinate 14,460,506 downwards.
TGCCCCGCCCCCGGAAGCGGAAGCGGAAGGAAAGGCAGCGGAAGCGGCCGCCCGGGCGGACGGCGGGGCTGGTGCCGGCGCCGGGCGGGGATGGAGCAGGGAGGCGGCCGGAGCCGGTAAGCGCCGGGCCGGCTCCGCTCCGCTCCTTCCCCCCGCCGTGGGGGCCGCGCTCGGCCCCCAGCGCCCTGGCCGCCGCTCGGAGCCCGGTACCGGCTTTGCGCGGTCGCGGCGCCGTCCCGCGGCGCCGGCTGCTCTCGGCGCAGGGCCCTTTCCCCCGCTCACCGCCCGGTGCCCAGGCAGAGCCGTCCTCGGCTCCCCTGCGGGTGCGGCACGTCTGAGTCCCGGCTCTACCCGGGCAAGAGCGCGGGCAGCTGGAGGTGGCAGTTAAAGCATGACTAGCGGCTCGGCCGGCGTTACCCTTGCCGGGCAGTAGCTCGAGGAGCGTGCCCCTTTCCGTGGGGGAGCAAGGCACCTGCTTGCTGAGAGAAGGAAAGCCTGAAGTCACAGGTTGTTAAAAGTGCTTGTAAGAGCCTTTGTAATGAGACACTTGCACAAATAAAGGAGTTTCCAGCAAACAGGTTTGAGTTACTTATTTTAAATCTGGTGAGGTACAACAGGAAAAAAGCACAGTGTAATAGTGTGTCTTATCAGAACTGGAAAAAACGAATTGTGCTTGTGCAGACCAAACTGAAATCGGGAGCCTGTAGTGTTTGACAGAATTGAGAATGGGATAGCCACTTTCTTCCCATGTTTAGTAATTTTCTTGCTTCATTGATTAGCTAAAAATAATGAAACTGCTGATTGTTCAAATAGTTTGCGCCTTCCTTTCCTGTTTAGGAGTATGGAGAGGATGAGACTCGTTTTCTACTTTCTTTGAAACATGGAAGTGTAGAATGTGTTTTGTGGGAATAAGGTGTTAGTTGTTTCCTTTTTAACCTGTTCAAAAAGTGGCTTTTAAAATAAATACTGTGTGTTATTAAATAAAAAATTATCTTACTAATTTTTCTAATGATTAAGATCCATGTGGGAGATGTGCAAAGCTACAATAGCAATGAGTTTGATATAAATAATGATACTACGGAGTTTTTCCATTTCTGTTTGGATGAAGAAACTAAAGTTTTTCTCTGCAAATGTTTCTGTACTGTTGATCTTGTAGGTCTGGTATGTTTTTGTCTGAGAACCTAGATCTTGTTACTGTTGTCTAAATTGCTTTTTTGTGGTTACAGATTTCAGCTTATTGGCAGCACCATTAATTTTTTTTTTTTTTTTTTTTTGCAGCAGCTCACTGTAATACGTAGTTTTTAATTAAAAACTATTTCCTATATTGCTATGCTTCCTGCTTTGTTTCTAATGGTGAGCAGTACTGTGATTCATCTTTAAAATAGATAAATGTCATTACAACTCATATTGCAGCTCTAAACTGAAGTCTGTTTCCTTTGGGAGCAAAAGGAAATTGTAAAAATGTTCTTTATATTCTATATTTATTTTGCAATTCAATATTAGAAATTCATCTGAACATTTTATTTTGTTGTAGGTAATTTACATGATTATCTAGCATGGACACTGTTGCTAGCCATAGTTGTCATCTTCTCCAGCAGCTACATGAACAGCGTATTCAGGGTCTTCTCTGTGACTGCATGTTGGTGGTAAAAGGTGTCTGCTTTAAAGCACACAAAAATGTATTAGCTGCTTTCAGTCAATATTTCAGGTATGTAGTGGAAAAGTTTTCTACTAATGAACTGAATGCTATCAGCTGAGTTTATCTCTAAGAAGGTTGTTTTTTCTGCTGTTTACAGACTATGATAACTATTAGAGTTTAAAGGAAAAAATAAATTGCTTGGCCAGAAATAAATCTGTATATTGTGTTTTGCCTAATTAAAAACTGAGATCATCGTAGTTTGTTTTCTGGGCATATATCGTTAACTGCTAAACTGTTAGGCTTTAGATTGTCTTTTTCATTACTTGTTTACTGTGCCTTGTATAATGGATTCTGGCATGGACTTGCAGCCAGTATTTCAATACAAAAAGATAAAAGTTTATAAGGAGCATACTACAGTGTGAACAGAGCCACATGAGGGGTATAATGGGTGAAACAGTTTACATTATCCACTTCTGTTTGATAGTGTCCGAAAGTAAAATTTGAGTATGGATATAAATACTGAATCTCTTATTTAGATTAATTCTCACAGAGATTGTGTTCCTGTTTTAAAGTATATACAGCTGGCCCATGTAGAAATGTCACTGATTTCTTTCCCTATGCTATAGCCCCACAGTCTACACCCAAATGTTTTGGGAAGTTGGGTTACCTAACTTAGTGTTTACTTTACTTAGGAGTAAACTGGTAGATATTTAAGCTTTTTAGATCTTGCTTCTTGAGCATAAAGCTTGACTGCCAATTCTAATGGAAGAAAAAGATTTTTGTGTTACTAACATGAGGAAAAAAAGAAACAGGTTGATTTTATTTTTTTTTCTCTTATAATGTTGTAATCGTGATGATGAAGTGGATTTATGCTTAAAGACTTTGAGCTGAATTTTCAAAATAGTAGAGAATTAGGCACTCAACTAGTATTAAAATTCTGTGGAACATAGGTGACTAATTCATTTAGACTCCCAACCCAAGTATGCTTGCTAAAGTTCTAGTTTTAATATAGCTAGTGTGGGCTGGATTTATGGAAGAATTTGAATATGTGCACTCGCTTCAGAGTGGCATGTAAGGATGAGGGTAGGACAGATTAAGTACAGGAGTACCTCTGAAACCCTTTATTTTTAAAGCTTAAGCCTAGACTCCTATTTGGTTAAGATTCAGAGCTCGTTGAAATTGTGTTCAGTATTAAAGAGAACCTACTTGGGAAATTAGGAAATAATTATAATTAGGAAAAAATTAGGAGTAACCTGACCCATTTATGTGTCCTTTTTGTGGGAGTACTAAGTTAGAGTCTGGGGATTTTTAGGAAAGAGTTTCTGACTGAGGCAGGGTACCAAGCCACTCAGTGTAGGACTGGTTATGAATAAGAAGTACACCTCTGATGCTAGGAATACTTTATGTCAATTGATAAGTTTTCTGAATTCAGATACTATAACAACTCAATTCTGTAAAAATTGGTTGGACTACTCTTTTAGGCTTATTTATTTACCTGTATTCTTCAGTATTCTTTTACTGGTTATTATTCAGTACCAGTAGAATAATACTTTTTTGAATATGTCAGAAAAAAGTGAAAAAGAGTATGGAAATATTTTCAACATTATCATCCTCTTGCCTACTTACAGAGGCAGAGCGAATGGACAGTCTTAAGGTTTATTGGTAATGCTTGATGGAAAAGCTCGCTTGCCAAAGGAAAACACTTTAATTTTGCTGACTTTGAGGTCTATCTTTCTCCTTTTTACTAGAAAATTTCTTATGTTCTCATTTGTTTGCCATGATGGAGGTGGAAACACCATTCTGAGTCAATCAACTTTTGCAAATGGTCTGTAAATATATCATTGCATCCAATACCTAAAGAACATCAGATGGGAACCTGCAAGTCTAGGGTATGATTTCACAACAGTAAAAACCAGACAGAGTTTTAGAAAATATTTTTGCTTTGAGCCAGTTTAATAGTATAGGACCTTTAGTGTAAAGCAAATATTTGAGCAGTTTGGGATTCTGTTGCAACAGCAATTTAGAGAACACCATATAGTATGTTGTAGTTCATACTGGGCAGTCTTATATGGTTATACATATATATATATATATGTGTGTGTGTGTGTAAATATATAGAAAAATAAAAAAAAGTCTATGTGAATTATTAGTGTATGTGCTTGACTATTATAAAGAACTCTGTCTTATTTCATCAGGACCCTTTTTCAGAATTCTTCAGGCCAGAAGAATGATGTCTTTCACTTGGACATTAAAAATGTAGGTGGGATAGGCCAAATCTTGGACTTCATGTATACTTCTCACCTGGATCTTAGCCAGGATAATGTACAAGCTATGCTAGATATTGCGCAGTGTCTCCAAGTGCAAAATGTGCTGAACATTTGCCACACCTTTCTAAAATCTTCTACGGCTGTTGAACAGCCTGCCAGCATGCCTTGTAATAGCGTATTCTCTCTGCAAAGTACTTTGACTACAGATTCCCGCTGTGCCAATGACAGTTATGGAACAAACCTGTTGCATGAATGCTCATCTGACACACAAGCTAATAAAACCTTGATTGACCACCAGTCTCATGGATCACAGTCTGTTAATCTTCATGCACCCTCAGGTGATGCACAGAAACCGCCACATGACTCCTTAGATGGCAGCTGCACAGAGCTTCCTTTTAAACAGCCAAATTACTATTATAAACTACGCAACTTTTATAGTAAACAGTTCTACAAGCAAAATGCTTGCTCTAATCATGAGAGATTAACAGAACAATCCTTTTCTTACAACACGTCTACAGAAGTAAATACAGCAGAGAATAATTCTTGTACAGTCAATAACTCTGAATGTATTCTGGAAACCTCTGATCATTTACCATCAAATTTTCTGGTTCAGTCCTTGAATGAAGCTAGTCCAGACCAAGGTTCAGAAAGCACGCTTTTACAGCCCACCAAGCAGATGCGGCTGAAAAAAGCAATACACCTCAAAAAGTTAAATTTTCTAAGATCTCAGAAGTCTGCAGAGCAGTCACCTGAGCCTAAAATAGATGACAGTAGAATAACAGGAGCAATTGAATCTGTAAATGAAAGTACCACGGGGATGACAAATGTCAGAGTTCCTGAAGAAAAAGAAACTGAAGATCTAGGTAATTCTGAGAATTTTGAACGAACTGTTGAAATGGAAAGATCTCAGGGCCCTTTGGAGCAAGAAGGGCAATCACAGACTCTTCAGTCGCAGAGACAATATGCTTGTGAGTTATGTGGGAAGGCTTTCAAACATCCAAGCAACTTGGAGCTCCATAAACGGTCTCATACAGGTACAGTTATTTATCTGCAGACCAAGTATTTGAATTAAAGAGGATATCTTGGGGTGTCTCTTGATTCAGAGCTGCTGATTACACATCAGTTTGCCAGAATGTTTGAAGAATTTCTTTATGAATAACTATATAGGAAAAAAGACTGTAAGATTGAGTTCAGTGTAGCTTACAGCTTTAGTGGTATTGAAGATTTTCCTTTTTTTTTCAGGATTATTTTTCAAGGAATGGTGTATAATATTTCAATGAAAATTTAGTATTTTTGCCTTGCATTTAGAAGAGGTAGTGCTAGCCAGCTTATCTAGGACTCCAAGACATACAACAATGAAAAAAGTAAATGACCAGAAAAAGACACTACAAATCTTAGAGGTGAATATATCACCAGAGAGGTCTGAGCTCATTGTAGGATAGAATTGGTTAGAGATGGCTCATGGTCTCTTTTTGAACAGTAGAAATTTACTATATAATTAATTTACACTTTTTTTTTTCCTACTGCGAACAGCTTGCTTTTATTTTTTTTCCTAAAAAGTAGTACTCTTGCAGACAAGTAGGCTGTACAGAGAATGAGAGTTTTGAAATTAGTTTGTTTTAACTTACAGGCAACTGTGTTTTTAAACCTAGCATAAATTTGTTTTTAAAACCAGCAAATATTATTAAATACTTCATATTCTAGTAAAAAAAAAAAAAGTCTAACTGAGTTAACTAATTTATTCAATCAGTTTAACTAGCATGTTTTATTATAGTTCTACATCTTTAGGCTTTTAGTAAAGACATTTTAAAAGATGTCTTAGCTATTCAAGTAACATAATTTATTCCGAGTCCTTGAGATGGCAAAATTCATGAATAATTGGTTGAATATTTTGCCTTTTTCTTTCCCTTTTTGTGTGAATGTACAAATGCATATCTTTTGATAGTTTTAAACAAACATCACTTTGCATATAAGCATACATGTGTGAATATTTTGAAAGTAAATATGAATCCCTCTTAGCAGACACTAATTAATTTTCTTAATTGATCCTTAGTATTAAGAATTTATTTTTCTATATTACTAGTGGGGAAAAAAATCCTGAAAATACGAACATTTTGCATTGGTTTCCAGAAGTCTTCACTTGGTATTTTTGAGTGCTTCTGTATGTTTGCATTACTAATATATATATATTTTGTTTTCAGTTTTCTCTTCTGTGGAAGAGAGGTGTATATGTTTGCATTTTTTGTGTATATATATCTTTCCTCCACCCCTTCCTCCGTGTAGTATTTTTTTTTGTCCGTTATCTGATTTTAACCATCATCAACAGGTGTATTTTAATTTCTTAAAATTTTCAGGAAAATATATGGTCAGATAGAGAGAGCATCTAGAGGAGCCCCAACTGAGGAAGAGACTGAAGTCAGTAAAACATGAGTTTGAGCTAGAGAACCTGCGTGAGAGGGGGACCTTATCAGTACCCCAGCTATGAGTAACTCGTTATAATTTGCACTTATTTGGATATGATTATCATTGTAAGGAATCTGTTTTTCATGAGTTCTGGTGCACATGAAACTACTTGCTTTTTTACAGATATGTTGTTTGGGTGATAGACTTAATTATTGCATGTTTCTGAGTCTGTTAAATTACTTAAAATAATTGTAGAAGAGGTAAACCAAAATTTGAACCTCATGTAATATATTATAACTTAACAAGATTGAGAGGAGAAGATTGGGTAATAAACTTTATAGAGAAAACAGACTATGTCCCCGATGGAAGGGTTTTACAGTTTTTATTTATTTAGATGCAACATGACCAGCAAACACTTGCGTAGGAAATGGAAAAACAGGAAAAGGGTTGCAATAACTTTGCATGGTTATTTAGATTTGTTATGATTCATTTCTCTATTCTTATTTGAGGTGTGTATTTACACATGATGTAAATTCAAGCTCTAGTAGGTGTTTTGTGTTCTTCAGCACTGCCTGATATCACAGAATCATAGAATCAGTAAGGTTGGAAGGGACCTCTGGAGATCATCTAGTCCAACCTCCACCTGATTAAGCAGGGTCACCTAGAGCATGTTAGACAGGTTACGCCCAGGCGGGCCTTGAAGATCTCCAGAAAAGTAGACTTCACAACCTCTCTGGGCAACCTGTTCCAGTGCTCCGTCACTCTCGCAGGGAAGAAATTCCCCCTCACGGTCAGGCGGAACTTCCTGTGGTTCAACTTCTGCCCATCGCCTCTTGTCCTGTCACATGGGGCAACTGAAAAGAATTTGTCCCTGCCCCCCTGACATCCTCCCTTCAGATGCTTATACACATTGATAAGATCCTCCCTCATTCTTCTCTTCTCCAGAAGAGAAGATATGAACACATAGTTAGCTTATTTATATATAGTGTAACAAAACTGATCCTAGAGCTGTTTTTTTTTTGTTTTGTTTTTTTTTGTTTTGTTTTGTTTTTTTTTGTTATTGCTATCCTTCTCCCTATTCATTTGAGTTTAGATTAGATCCAGGAATTCCATGCCTCTTTTGAAAAGTTATGTTCTTCCAGCAGTTTTTAAAACATTCCAGTCTTGAATGCCACATGTGCTAAACTGACAAAGTTTAAGAACATGGGTTTAACAAATCAGGAGCACATCAAAGAAAGATGGGAGAACTGAGGTGAGAATATGATTGGATACTTGTTTGCTTGCCTGTTATTTTTTGATCTTGTTTGTTTGTTTTTAAGTATCTTTTTAAGGATTACTAAATAATTTACATGTTAACATAGATTGATTAAGTTGCCTGTGTGAAGCACAGACGTTCAGAATGGGTTAGCTGCTTTAATTAAGTTTCTAGTGAGTATTTAAAAGAATCTCTGAATAGAAGTTATTTGTTGGATTGTAAGATTGATTTCAGGCTTGACTGAAGGTTAGAATTTGCTTTCATTAGCTCAAGTACCATGGCAGAATCTGTATGAAAAAAGGGAAGCAAAAATGTTGCTCTTCCCCAGTAAAATCTAGTTAGTGTGCTCCACAATAATATATAGTTATTCTTAAAAATATATATATTTTTTCAGTGAACATTTAGTAAATAAGTGGAAAGAACACTGCTGATAGGATGGAAAAAGCCAGGAATTAAGGTACACTGTGATGTAATATACCAGAGGTCCTCAAGCTTTTCTTTGTGAGCTTTGCTTGAGCAAGTTTTAAATATTCCATGCCTCACTGGGTCCTTCTCCTAATCTCCCCAGGAACACTAGTAGTACCTTCAGGCCTTTCTCTACTGAAACTAGAGCACCCCAGATTAAATACATTAGCTTTGACCCCATTACTGTGCAGCTTAATCTTCTCTCTCCATCTCTTTTTGCAGACTGTGGTGAACAAGAGGGGTGCAGCAGAAGTTAGAAGACATAAGGCAGAGCAGGGGTTCAGAAGTAAAGTTCACTGGATGTTTGTTTAAGCATGCTTTTCAATGGAAATCAGTTACTTTTTTTTCCCCAAAAAATTCTCAATTGCCATTGATTTACCAGTAATGTTTGAGAAGTTTTGTGAGACTGTTGGTCTTAGACAGGGTTTTGTTTAGGAGTTTAACATCAGTGTTAGAGTCATAGAATAATCTAAGTTGGAAGTGATTTCTGGAGGTTAGCTTGTCCAATCCTCTGCTCAAAGCAGGTCCAGTTAGATCATGTCACATATCACCTTGTCCAGACAAGTTCTGAATATCTCCAGTGACAGTGTCCACAACCTCTCCAGGCAACCTGTTCATGTGTTTGACCATACTCATGATGAAAATTTTTTCCCTGTATCTACTCAAAATTTTCAGTGTTCCAATTTGTCTGTTGCCTCTTGTTCTATCACTGTGCATCTTCAAGAAGAATGTGGTTTCATCAGTTTTCTCGTTAGACAGTTTTAGACAGCCATAAGATTTCCAGTAAGCCTTCTCATGGGTCAAAAACCCCAAGTTTTCTCAGCCTCTCTTCATGTGTGTTCTGGACCACAAACCATTCTGGTGGTCCTCCACTGGTCTCACTCTAGTATGTCAGTCTCTGTCCTGTGCTGAGGAGGCCAGAGAAGAGTACTTCAGATGTCCTCTCACTAATGATGAACAGAGGAGAAGAATCATCTCCTTGGCCTACTGGCTGCGCTCTTACTAATACGGCTCAGGAAGCAGTTAACCTCACTGTACTTGAGGGAAACTAGAACACTTGAGTAATTGGATATTTCTGCCAGAAATCATTCCTGGAACAGGATACTTGGTGTGCCAGGTGGTTTGGAATTTTATGTAGATGCAGAATTGTTGTAATTTGATGTTTCTTTTACAAACAAAACTTAATTTTATCTTTATCAAGGGAAAAGCAATCCAAATGTCTGAAATAAAGACAATGTACGTCAGTGCTGTTATAATGAGACGGCATGTAGCCTGTGATAATAGTTTCAAGAAATTAGAGCATCCAGTTCCCTCCCACTCTTACCCTCCAGTTATGTCAGGGTGGATTTTGTTCAAATGATAGTCTTTGTCAGCAGTAACATTTTGGTGGAGATCATTTTTGCAGAAATTGCCAATAATGATTTTCATCTTCCATTCCAAATTACCCCAACACTTCTATGGTTGTCAAAAGCCTTCCCAGTTGCCAAAAGACTTGGTTCCCTGTTTGTTCCATTTATGGTTGTGCTGTCAGTGCCAGAATTTAGTGTTTTGTGCCTTCAAAGCCATAATGAAGTCAAGCCTGTGTATTCCTTACAGTTGAATTATTGTTTTCTTAATTTTTATTTTTAATCAAATGAAAGCTTTCTTGAAACTACCGTAGGATTTCCATTCTTTAATGAGCTGAAAAAGCAGATTTAGGCTCAAGCTGCTAGAATAGCTGAGGGATTGCTATCGGTCTGTGAAGCCGAATAACTGCCAATGTTTACTCTGAGGTTCAAAATCTAAGAGAATTGGTCCAAGAAATTAGAAAGAGATTAGAAATTAGAGAAAAATCTAAGAATCCTTGATCCTGAAATGTGTTTAAACAACGTTGTCTGTATTTGGCAGTAGGAATGGAAAATGGAACTTAAACACTTGGATATTGTAAATGGTGCTCTTAATGGAGAAGGAGTACTGAGTTAGGGATAATACTTGCTGGAAAATAAAGGTAGAAGTGGTCAAGAGAGATTCTATAAGATCAGGAAAATGCTTTTAAAAAATGGGTAAATAAAACTCTTTTTAGACAGGTTTTAAATGATCACCAACCTAAAACACAGTCTAAGATTTCTTTTCCTCCTGGAAATAACTGCATTTAAATCACAGTGCCTTACACTAGTTCTTTAGCTTCTCTGTGCCTTTGGGCCAGATTAAGTTTTTGTGTGCTTTTAAAGTATAGACAGACTCATGACAATATCTGTAGAAATCTGATTGTCAATGAATTCAGTAGTAATTGGGCATTTTTGGAATATTCTAGCAGGTGCATGGAGATTATATCAACAGTGTAAAAATCAGGAAATGAAGAACAATATACTGAAGAAATGATCTTTATGAAATACTCTGGAGGGAAACTGGCAGAGAATTGAAATACTGTGCAGCCAAATTCTAGACTGAGAGTAAAGTAATTTTCAAAAACTAAAGTCCGTTGCCACTAGCTGTTTTGTAAAGCTTTTTAAAGAAGCAAATGTATTTGGAGATTCAAGAATAGTAGCTTTATATAAATTCAGAGTTCTTGGAGGAAAATACTTGGGTTAATTGTCAACTACTGTTTTATAGGATAACGGAGAATTTTAAAGCAAACTTGTATTTGCTGGAAGTGAATAGTTACATGCTAATCAGAGATGTATGGTACATGATGAGCAGAGAAACAGAATCCTTTCAAATTAGCTTGACTGCATTCCAGATTGCTTTTAAGAGAGGGCCTTTGTGTATACAAGTGGAAAAACTGATGCATTTTCCATAGTTTTTGTTGTTACTGCAGTATAGCCCTGTCATCTACTCTATTCTTCCTGGAGATACGCTTCTTGCTTTTGGAAAAAAATATTTTGAAAATTACGGCGCACTCCTATTCATATTGGAACTTTTCTACTGACTTTTTTGAAACATAAGTTCTGTTTCTAAGCAACTGTGCCCTAAAAGTTTAAAGCTAAATGTAGAACTTCCCTCTTAAATTTTTCCTTAAATACATGGGTAAGTGTCATTTTGAGGCTATCTTTACTTTTACATTGTATGTTTTAAAAGGAAGCATACCAAATTGAAACATTTGTATTCTGTTGCAGCTATTAGAAGTTCTATGTTCTGTTTCTTCTCCTTTTAGGTGAGAAACCTTTTGAATGTAACATTTGTGGGAAACACTTCTCACAGGTGGGAATATTTTATTTTATGGTACTTACAGTTGAAAATGAAATGCATCTATATATTCTAAAAATAAACTTAGATTGTTTCACGTCTATAGGTTAGATGATTTTGCTCAGAGACCTGGGTTTACAGAAAAAATATTTAAATGTATCACTTGAAAATATCAAATTTAATGTTTTAGATTTCTTTGACATGTTTTGTACCTTTGATTCTGTCCACCATCAGATGTCTGTTATATATTTTTATCTTCCAGTGAATGTTTAACTATATAGAGCCACAACTGTATTTGAAATATGGAGAGCATGCCTTCTCAGACTGCTTTTGCCTTATGCTTAGGGATATGTTGTAAATAAATGTCTGAAACAAGTACAGGTTAGAATTTTATATAATTTGGTGCATTCATAATACAGTTTATCTTCCTAAATGGCAAAAATGAAGTGTATTTTTTGAAAGTCAGCTAAAAATATTGCATCTATATAATTGGGCTCCATTTCCATCTGTAGAAGAAATTTTCAGTGGAGTCTATTGTAAGCTGTATTTCAAAAAAAAAAAGAAAAAGAAAAAAAGAAAAAAAAAAAGAAAAAGAAAAAAAAAAAAGAAAAAGAAAGAAAAATTGAAATTCCCTTTTCATATGCAGGCCTTAACTAAGCCTTAGCTGTCTTAATTTATCTTTCAATGCTTACTTAGTGTGCAAGGCTCAACAGCTCATTGATGGTTCTACAGATTTGGTGCCTAATTATCTCACTTATGTTTCCAAAATTTCTACTTCTGTTTCAATTTTCTTGATTGGAGTATTTGCGCCTAAGTATGGCAAGACAGCAGGCAGGTGCATATATTAATACAAAGTTTTTTTAAATAATTATAGCTTTGGTCTTTTTTTTATTGGCCTTGGCTTACGGAATAGGTTCATGGGGTCTTTATCCAAACACACATAAGCTTGTGCTTACCTTTTCCCCAGTTTTGCAGTTCACCAGTGGGACTTCTTTGACCCATGGATCTGCTCCACTCTGTCACTATGTGTGACTATATCACTACATGCAGTGAGCAATACTGTTGCATCGTGCTTTTGAAGCCGTTTTGAACAAAGCTGGGTCTGCTTCTTAGCCATTTCATATAGCACTTTCATTCATTTTGATGACTGAATTTCTAGCTATTAAAAGGAGAGAAGTGGATATTTTACATGACTGAATTGTATTAAAAGTACTTTTGACAATTGGAATGGTATGTTGAAGACTTGATTATTCCTGTGAGGGAGAAGGAATAAAAAAGCTTCGTGTAGAGCATGATAAATTCCTAATAAAGCATGCATTGCCTCTGTTCAGGAAAGAAAGATAGAAAGAAGAAATTCATGCCTTTCAAACATCCTTAAACAGCTTCCCTACCCTCAGTTGTCTAAATGTATAGGTAGATAAATAGTAATGGAGGATACGAACACTTCCAAAATATGAGCCATAATGTTCAGATTGCATATTACAATTTTACTCTGATCATAAAAGGGAACTTGCATACATCTGAGATGCTTTCTTTTTTTTGCTAGGCAGATAAAATAGGGCAGCACCTACTAGAAAGTACTTGCTACTTAAAAGATCATTTCTGATCATGTTCCATGTTTATCTTCTCAGCCTACAAACACAGAAATAATAACACTTGTCTTAAGCTTTTATGTCCTGTGTTTTTGAGACAAGTAAGAGTACAAGTTGCTGATATATGTACACACACACACACACACACACACAAACACATATATATTTTGTCTCTGGACAGTTAATAACAAGCTCGTGCCCTCATGAGGGGAAGTTGTGTATATTTACAGTAAGGAAGTGGATCTGCTTTCTACTCTGTGTAAAATGCTTTTATTCTAGACTCAAAATGCCTGGGTAGGAGCTACTTCAGAACAACTGTTGCACTTCAGATTTACATCCTGTCTTAATCCAAAATAACTTTCAAATGCAGATGATATGGTTTGTTTTCTGGAATGAGTGGAGGTAAAGGTTTTGGTTTGTGCATATCTCTCTCAGATGGATCTCTGTCTTTGCAAAGTGAAAATTACTCCATGGAGAAGTTAGTTTAGTCCATCTCCTCCTCAAAAATAGGACAGTAGGTTCTATGAATTGCTTTGAGCCCTACCTATCCTGATGCCCCTTGCTGAGCAGATTTCAGCGTTACAAAGTCTGGCCTGAGAAAGCAATGATTCAGGCTTATTTCTGCCTGAAAAAGTAATCTGGATTGGTTACAGAAAGTCCTTCCAGGGTGCAAATGGTGATTTGTTTAATATTGTCCTCTGTGTGCATGTGTCTGCAACGCTTTAGTTTTGGTATCTCATAAGCTGTGATTACAATGAGTGATCATGAAATGTAATTTGTATGTAAGGGAGTTGGAAGAAGTGACTGACAGCTGACATTTTTATTACCTTACTGTGATTAGAAAGGTCACAATCATCTCTGCATCTCCAGTTTTCTTTCCTCATAGAAAGGATTTAACATTGTTTGAGCTGTACTTAGACTAGGAAGCTACCCAAAAAAGAGCACCAAAAAGTTCAAAATGTTCATTTTTCGGGAACATTTGAAGCTCTTCAGTCCAGATTAACTATATATTGTGCTTTGAGAACTGGAGTCTAACTGGATTAGTTACTCAGAAGACCTACCGGCTTAAAGAAAATGATGGCATTAGCAAGATGTATTCGTATAATTGTCATTACCTGCTTCCCTGCTAGAGTAGCATGATCTTTACCTGACTGGGAGAGGAGATGCGTAACGAAAAGTAGCTGCCAGTAATTTCATTTGTTTGCTTCTGTACTTCCTGTGCCACTTTCTTTGGATGTGAGTGAATAGTCATGGCTTTGAAACACTTAGTTTTGAGTTTCACGTGGATGGAAAAAATGTTTATTTTTTATTTTTTGTTTTTAACCCCTGATAGGTGAATTCAGACATCCTGATATAACATTTTTATTTGTAGGACAGGGAAAAGGAGACTAAGATGAATGAAATTACTAGTAAGCTTTCTTTTTGAATGCAATCTAGATAGCGTCCATTTTTTTCAGTTTTAATTGCATCTATTTTCAAATGTAGGTCTGTCTTTTTCCTCATTGTGTGTCTGTCTTAGTCTTTTTTTCTGTTTTTATTGTCAATGTATAATTGCATAATTGTGAATCTACATAGTACTCTTTCTTACTAGTTATAAATGCTTCAGTATCTGTATGCTTTGTAGTCTTCACTGCTTTAAAACTAGGAATAAAAAGCCAGTCAGGTAGCTCCCATTGTTCTTTTTTTCTGTATACCGCAACAGGCTAGTTGTATTTAAATGTTTAAATTATTGTTCCCTCAGGCAGGTAATCTCCAGACACACTTACGTCGACATTCTGGTGAAAAGCCATACATTTGTGAAATCTGTGGGAAAAGGTAAGTATAACCATTGATCGTGGTAAAATTAACCTAATAAAATCTAAACGTGATGTTCATATTTTCTTTCATCTTTATGATAAACTAAAGGCTCGGAGTTAAAGCTGCTGATGGTTTTTTTGGTTAAAAGTTGATAGGGTTACATGTGTAATGATGATTTTGAAATACATAAAACTGTGCAAGAGTATTGTTGCAAGTCTCAATAAGAGAAACGTCAGCATATTCATATAGTCTGTGGTCTTACTTAATTTTTTGTATATTGATGTCTATAGTTAAAGACATACTATTGTGTATATGTGGGCATACACAAACAACAAATCACAATGAATTATGCATTTCTATGCCTTTTCTTAATGGCTTTTATTCCATTATTTGTCATGTAATTTAATTTTTTGTTAAATTTAATGAAAATTGTGCAGTAGGGAAAACTTGACAGATTTAAGCAAAATGATAAATATTGGTGCCTTCTGCTAACAAGTGACAAAATAATTAATTTTGGAATGGCAT
Source organism: Rhea pennata (assembly GCF_028389875.1). Classification (NCBI taxonomy): domain Eukaryota; kingdom Metazoa; phylum Chordata; class Aves; order Rheiformes; family Rheidae; genus Rhea; species Rhea pennata. The sequence continues at coordinate 14,445,398 of NC_084666.1, read as the reverse complement.
TAATATTTAAACTCAGTGAAACGCAATATAGTAGTAACATTAATGGTGAACAATTTAATCGATTTAAATGGACATTGACAGCTTCAGAATATTTTTTCTTAAATGTATCCATTTGGGTGTCTCTATTTTAGATTTAAATCTTTGCTGAGATCATCAGGTGTTTGATGTAGTTGATATATATAGGTAGTTATAGTTCATATATCCATATAGTATATATCCATGTGATACTCAGTTTAGGAAAATAAAGGACTTATAAAGACAGTAATTTGGTTCCCATATTCTATTACAGATTTGCTGCTTCTGGTGATGTTCAGCGTCATATTATTATTCATTCTGGAGAAAAACCTCATCTGTGTGATATCTGTGGCAGAGGTATGTAAAAGCCAACGTTTCGGCCTCAAAGTTTTTGGTTTTGTTTTTTTTCCTTTGGTGTAAGGAGTCACATTAATCTCAATGTTTGACATATTTTTCTAGGATTTAGTAACTTCAGTAATTTAAAGGAGCACAAAAAGACCCATACAGCAGATAAAGTATTCACCTGTGATGAGTGCGGAAAGTCATTTAACATGCAACGAAAATTAGTGAAGCACAGAATTAGGCATACAGGAGAGAGACCATACAGCTGTTCAGCATGTGGTAAGATTTGCTTTGCATATTTTTGATGTTTATGTTTGGTTTTTAAATGCTATATAAGCTATACTATACCAGCAAATAACAAATAATCACAGTGATTTTAAATTGGAATACCTTGTTGTCTTCTGTCTTGCATGCCTCACAGTTTATCGTTTGGTTTACTGAACTGTTTTAATACTGCAAGTAAATCAAAAATACACAAAAGAAATCGGAGGAGTCAACACTGCAGATATAAATGTATACATGCAATCTTGATGCATGCAATTTTGCTGTGGAAATACTGATTTATATTGCTGCTTCAAAATATCATTTATTTTCAATATTGCCATTTCTGGTGGAAAATTAAATTTAGAATCATAGAATCAGTAAAGTTGGAAGGGACCTCTGGAGATCATCTAGTCCAACCCCCATGCTCAGCAGAGTCACCTAGAGCATATTAGACAGCGTGCATCCAGGCGGGCCTTGAAGATCTCCAGAGAAGGAGACTCCACAGCCTCTCTGGGCAACCTGGTCCAGTGCTCCGTCACTCTCACAGGGAAGAAGTTCCCCCTCACGGTCAGGCGGAGCTTCCTATGCTTCAATTTCTGCCCATTGCCTCTTGTCCTGTCACACGGGACAACTGAAAAGAGTTTGTCCCCGTCCCATTTACACCCTCCCTTTAGGTACTTATACACATTGATAGATCCCCCCTCAGTCTTCTCTTCCCCAGGCTGAAGAGGCCCAGCTCTCGCAGCCGTTCCTCATGGGGCAGATGCTCCAGCCCTCAGATCATCTTCGTAGCCCTACGCTGGACTCTCTCCAGCAGCTGCACGTCTCTCTTCGACTGGGGGGCCCAGAACTGGACACAGTACTCGAGGCCTCACCAGGGCTGAGTAGAGGCGCAGGAACACCTCCCTCGACCTGCTGGCAACACTTTTCCTAATGCACCCCAGGATACCATTGACCTTCTTGGCCACAAGGGCACATTTCTGGCTCATGGCCAACTTGTCATCCACCAGCACTCCCAGGTCCTTCTCTGCAGAGCTGCTCTCCAGAAGGTCAGCCCCCAGCTTGTACTGGTGCCTAGGGTTATTTTTCCCTAGGTGCAGGACCCTGCACTTGCCCTTGTTGAACCTCAGGAGGTTCCTCTCTGCCCAACTCTCCAGCCTGTCCAGGTCTCTCTGAATGGCAGCACAGCCCTCGGGTGTATCAGCCACTCCTCCCAGCTTGGTATGATCAGCAAACTTGCTGAGGAGGCACTCCATCCCCTCATCGAGGTCGTTGATGAAGTTGAAGAGGATGGGACCCAATACTGAGCCCTGGGGGACGCCACTAGCCACAGGCCTCCAACTAGACTCCACGCCACTGATGACGACCCTCTGAGCTCTGCCTTTCAGCCAGTTCTCAATCCACCTCACTGTCCACTCGTCTAACCCACACTTCCTGAGCTTTTCTAGGAGGCTGTTCTGGGAGACAGTGTCAAAAGCCTTGAAGTCAAGGTATACAACATTCACTGCTCTCCCCTCATCTACCCAGCCTTCTAGGATGGAATGACTGGCTATCAAATTATCAGATTGGTTAAGCAGGATTTCCCTTGGTGAATCCATGCTGGCTACTCCTTATCACCTTTTTATCTTCCGTATGTCTGGAGATGACATCCAGAATTTTAGTATATTTAGTGTATATTTAGTATATATTTATATATTATTATATTTAAATTTAGTATATCTTCGCTATCAACAGAAAACATCTTTTATTTTCGTCCTTTCTTACTTGCTTGTTTTTTTTTTTTTTGAATTAAATATTGTTTGACTGTAACTGCATTCAACAAAACAGTTGATAGTAACCTTTTGTTCCTTTGCTTCAACTTCTGGAATAAAATCAAAACTTCATACCAAAGAATACTGGTTTTCAAAATCTGCTGGACCGATCATAGTTAGTTTGTCTCAAAATTGCTCTTTGATCAATGATTCATCCTTAGAGAACATAGACCATAGTTCCCAGAAATTGCATTGTCTGTCTTTATCTCTGATGTTACTTAGCATCCTGCATAGTACTTACTTTTCTATTCTTAAGTGCTATTTCAGTATAAGTTCATTCACATTCTGAAAAATCAGCTTTGGAAGAAGATAATTATTGTGTGACAATGTCAAACTGCAGTATGTCTTTTTTAAAATGTCTTGAAACAACAAAACAAAAAAGATGCTTTTGTGAAACAAAAACTTTAATTATCAAGAGATCTTACTTTGGAGAGAGGAAATACAGAAGCCCAGGCTATAAAAGAATAAACACAAAGTTGCTTTGCAGCCATTAAAATAGGCTTATTTTCTTCTTGTCTTATAATGGTCTTTTGATTACTTTTCCAATTAGCCAGGTCATCTTGTATTGAAAGACCAAAAATCTTGTAAGGAGAGACCAAAAGAACTAGTTCACATTATGCAAAAACTCCCCATGTATTGTTTTGGAAATTTGTAATTTTTCTTTTCCCGTTAAATGGCTTTTCCTAAGAAAAGGCATTCCTTGGTGATAGCATGAACAGAATAATGCCAATAATTAATCTGCCCAGTAACTGGTAGATCAAAATAAAATAGACCTTAGACTTGGTCCAGAGTTCTGCTGCACTCCTATACTTTGTCTTGGTTCAACTTCAGTCACTTTTTTCATTGCAATGTGGTATTAAATTGAGATTATTTGAGCACGTGACTCTGAGAATAGACAAATAGTTTAATATTTTATTATATTTTAATATTTACAGCAATGACAAATTACAATGTTTACACTAGTTGTCTGGCTAGAATCTGTCAAAGTAGACTGCTGCATTATGTTAGCTCACAGTTAACCAGGAAGCTATCACTGTCCATCAGCTGCTTGAGAATAGTTCTTTGGTAATGAACAAATCATTGGTTTTGATGATGCAGTTCTCATTGGAAGAATCTATTTGGAAACTTAACACAAGACTGACAAAAGACTGACACAAACTGAAAGTATTCACAATTTTCAAATACTAATGGATATTCCTGTCTCTGGAGACAAAAACGGAAGTGTTGAGAAACACAAGACATCAAATCAGGACAAGAATAAGAAACAATAATTGAATTGTAAAAATAGAAGGAACTTGCCTGAACCTGTTTTAGATAAATGAAATACCACAATTAGAACAAACTATTGCTTATCACTTGATATTTTCTCAAATTAAAACCTACTTGTGCACTTGTAATAAGAACAAAATCTAAATATATCATTTCTATCTTGTAGGGAAATGTTTTGCAGGCTCTGGGGACCTGCGTAGACATGTGAGGACTCATACAGGAGAAAAGCCCTATACTTGTGAAACTTGTAACAAATGCTTCACTCGTTCTGCTGTTCTACGGCGGCACAAGAAAATGCATTGCAAAGCCACTGATGAAGGTCCAAACACACTAGATGAATTTACTCAAGGAATTGAAACTTCTGATCTTGACAAATCTCAGAGTTCTGACTCGTTTGCTCAAGAAATGTCTGTTGCTTTGTTACCAGTGTCAGTTAAATTTCCCATTCGTTCAAGTGGAAATTCAACTGAATTTGATAATTCTGCAGATTCTTACTGTAAGTTACGATCAATGATGCAACACCATGACTCAGCAAACCAACAGAAACTGAATATGGATTCTGCAAAACTCCCAAAAGCTCGTCTGAGTGAGACACAGCACACTCCTCCACCGTCTTACACTTACACAGATGTAGATGTGTCTTCAGCAGAAGAACCTCTACAATCTGATAGTATTTCCATGATTCGTTCCTCTATGGTTAGCTTGGACAGTCATTGTAATGATCCACTAGGCAGTCGGACATCATCTGCTGCATACAAGAGTAATGAAGGACCATTCTTCTCCAGCATGACCCTCTGGGGCTTAGCTATGAAGACTTTGCAGAATGAAAGTGAATTGGAACAGTGAGGACCCAAGTTACTAAATGAAAACTTCTTTGAGGCATTTCATGTGAAAGAGAAGACTGCACTATGATCATCTGCGTTAGTTTTTAAGCAAGCTTGTTTGCATACTGGTAGAAATCAAGGTACATATGTCAAGAACCACCAGGAAAGGCTACCTTTTACACTGCTTCGTAGCAAGGTTCAAATCCAGTTTGGGGGACCTTTGTTCTTCTGTGACTGCACTGTGTAGCTGGTGTGTTGCCAGGATTTGTTATCTTCCATTCAACTATGTATTTTTGATCTGCTAATTCAAGAAAGAATGGCACAATGTCTAATTTCATGGTATGGATGAAATTCAAGTATGGGTCATCAGAGTTGTGTGAGGATTTAGATATTAAAAGAGGAAAATAATGAACAAATCACTAGTGAAGCTGAATTTGAATAGTGGCTTTCTTACCTATACGACCATTGGTTTACGTGACTTGAGTATTGTGATATTAAATGTTAAATACTGGACAATATTTGTTATAGTGCAAAGTTACTGTATATCTAGAAACTTTATTTTTTTACAATAAAAGCCCCTTTTTAGTATTTTGTAAACTATTTTGCACAGAAGGTTATTTGTACAATGAAGATCAAAATCAAGAAATGCTAACTTAATTTGAATAAAGGGAAGTTGTTTTACATTGTCTTCATGGCTTCATGTGTTTCATCTTTTTATGAAAGCTTTTCAATAACAGAATTCCATCTGTTTCAGATATTTCTGTACTGCTAAAGGCTGTATCATCACAAGAAGAGATACATTATAAAATAAATGCTATCAATACACCAGTAGATGGTCTTGCATATCAGAGTATTAGTATAAAGCAATGGCTAATTAATGATATGAGTAGACTGTTTCTGGAAAGACACTTTGCTACAGGCCTTTTCCTGCTTTGGTTCTTGGAATGGTAGTATTCATTTCAATATGTATTTGTTTCTGCCTTTCAGGCCGGTTACTACACCGGCCTAACTTTTTAACAAACAATCAAAAAGTTTTAGCAATGTATTCCCAAGCTTTATGCTAAAATATTCTGTAAACAGTGTAGTTTCTGAAATGAAAATTTCCCTGTACTAACCATCTTTTCTCTGAAGTTCATCCCTAGGCTGCAAAGTCTGAGTTTGAAGTACATACTTCACATTTGCTATAAGGAGTCCTTGTTCACCACTAGGAAGACAGCTGTGAGTACTGATATCTGTAGTAGTATCTGATAATACTGCAAGACTGGAATTGAACTTGCATGGAAAATAGTCCAATATTTATTTCTGTCTACAAAATCAAATAACCCCCACCCAAACAGCTGATTGTATGAAAACGTTGATTGCAAAAAGCAGCAGTTTGTAGGCTAAGTAGATTTCAGTGCTTTGTAACAGCAAACAAGATCTAGTGTCATTGAAATGATAGGACTGTGATTCCTGTGCTTAAAAAATGGGGATGTGTGTACAACTAATAGCTAATACTTTCTAGTAATTAGTACATAATGTCACATTTTCCTGGTATTAGAAGAGACAGTTGTCTCCTAGTAAAGCACAAAGCTTCAAAGCTATTAGAAATGGCTAATTCATGGTAGAAAAATAATTAGTTTTGTTAGCACAGGAGCTAGCAACCATGCTTTCAAACTGTAATGAATAGGATAATATCGCTGGCCAGAGTTTGCACTGCTTAGAACAATCTTCATTTTGGGTTACGAAAGGCTTTTTTCACTACCTTAACAGATCATTAACAAACTGTTATTAAAAAACACTCAGAAGCATTGGAGAGAAAATAAGGAATTTTGCTCACCTTTCTCTTCTGGGTGTGCATACAGACTAAGATACTCTCAAATACATACCTTTTTCCAGATAGTGCAGCTGAAACAAAAAAACTTTTGTGATATGTGATTTTAAAAATGGCAGCTTGGTTAGATCACAGTCCCACTTAGGATTAAGCAGTGGTCTATTTTGAATATTTTGAACATTTAACACTTCTCATTCATTTTCTTTTACATTATTTGCTAGTCAACACTCCAGGTCTTCTCTGGAAATACGTAGTTCAACAGTCCTTGTATTACGAATCTGTCTCAGACCATGTGCGTGCTTGCTCTCGCTTGCTCTCTCTCACACAGGATTCCCTTACTGCATGGATTTTATTGCTTGGAAAGGACAAATCTGGAATCCCCTCAACCTTTTAGTTGGCTCTTGTTCTGCAGTGATTTTGCTTTCTCTGTTGTATTTTAGTGAGGACAGTGCAGAATGATAGATTGTTGAAACCTCTGTGCTCTTTCAATGTGCAATGGCAGGGCTGTACCCTTTGTTTTGGAGTGTCTTATTGCTGAATATCTCTAGATTTTTAAAGTGGAAACAGCATCTTAAGCACTGTTGTAAGCACGTAGATTGGATTTGCTAGATGTCGCATGCTTTCTACTGAGAAGAGTCCTGTTGCACGAAGGATCTTTCCTCTTGCTTGGCAGGGTTCACTCTTACGTAAGACTGTTCCAGGCCAAAAATGTGGAGGTTCTCAAACTTGCTACTGGATTGTGAATCCTGTTTGCAGTTTGGTGAGTCTGATAATCCACCATGTTGCAATGTGGCATCATTTGAGAAATAAGCAGAGAAAATACTGATAGGAGAAAGTATCTAGTCTGAATTTGCACAGGTGGGGCCTGCAGTAGCAAGAGTTGCAGTGGCAGGCAGGAGGTATTGCAGGAGCACTGAGAAACTGGTATTTCTGGTTGACTTGAAGGGAAAGCTGAGCAAGAGATAAAATTCAAAGATGATGAGTAGACAGGACAGATGGATTCAGATGGAAGAGGAGAAATTTTTATGTATGGAGTCAGAAGTTTTGGATTAAGAAGCTCTGTCCCTGCAGCCGCTTTTCAGTGAAAATATCACTGCCTGACTTGCAGTAAAATGCTTTTGCATTTTGAAAATCAAATGGAGTATGCTAGGCAAAATTAGTATTGTCTGGTGCTTTTCTCTCAAGGTCTCTGTAAAAGAGTACCTTGAAAGAGGTCTTTTTCTGTATCCTAGAAATTTCCTATTCCAAACTGTAGAATGAAGAGGCTATTCGAGTAGGAATAGTAAATGTGTTCTGATGGTCTTAATGCTGAGGAGAATAAAGCTGGCACAGTTGGAAGACAGCAGCTACCCAGTGACTTTGAAGAACAGGTGGAAATCATGGCACAGTTATTGAGTCAATAGTATTTCACAAACAGCAGACTCCCAACCGTATCTGTTGCTCATAAATATCCATAGCCAGCATGCTGAGAGGTATGAATAAGCATCAGTCAACTGGCTAGTAGCAGGCAATGCTGATCTGCTATTATAATCAATGTAAATGGCATGCTATTTAAAAATATATATTTTTGGCCAGAGGTTGTTAACAAACATGATGTGGTATAATTGAAGGACTGCTAATTGTTATTTATTAGAAGAGCTATCCTGCAGTTCAGAGCTGCCATTCAGTTCATCTTGTGAACTTGAATCACTTTTGTTGCAGGTAATTGTTCAGAGATTAGTTTGGATTTGTTCAATGCAGAGTTCTGTCATTTGACACTTTCACAAGATAAAAAAGGTAAATAATAGTAGTGTTTAAACTTTGAAAGGCGTTTCTATGTTCTTTGGACAATTTAAGTGCATCAAACCTATATAAAATTTAGTTTGTCATTTGTGTGTATGTTTTCTATATGTGCACAGGAAGATCATACATTATATAATTAGGTGTAGGTTCAAATAACTCCCCCACCCCAAATAACTTCTACTGCTTTTTTCAAAATTTATGATCCAGTTTAGTTAGAATTAAAAGTAAAAAATTTTATGAAGGAATGAGAACTTCACCAAGAAGGAGTCATCATTTGTTTATTATCTGTTGCCATTGACCAAGCATACTTGTGTTTATGATCTGAGACTTTATCTGCATTCCCTTTTAAATCTTAAAACTATTAGCATTTTTAGAGATGCAAGACTCAGTTTCTTCAATTCAGAAATTGGCCTTTAGAACAGAGCTCTTACGCTTTGTTTCCATGGCTGCTTCATGAAGTCTGAGCAGGCTTAAGTTCCTGTTGATAATTTTATAGGAAAGTAATTGCTACACGTGAAGACTTCCCAAAACATCTAAGTGACATATACAAGAGCAAGCCAAATTTAAGACAAAATCAGTGTGAAGCGAGTGGAACTGGCCTCATAGGCCATTTGCTTCTGGAATCCACTTTTTTCTTCCCTTTCATTGTCTTCCCCACTCTGGGTAGCTCCATTCATATGTGGACAGCTGCATTCAATTCTCGCTGCTCACTTCATGCCACTTACGCACTCCTCATAATCCAGAGCAGAGGTTAACACATTCAAGCTCAGAGAGGAAAAAAGCAGAGGCATATAGATAAACTGAGTCTCCTGTAGTTATAAAATACCATGAAAATCTCCATTCTCCATTTTTCGGAGTGTGTGCTTGGATTTTGGATAGTTAGCTTTCTTGCTAACGGACTTTCAAGAACTTGTTTGAGAAGTGATACCTAGCACAAAGGGCATGCATGACAAGAGATATAGATGGCTTGCTTGTACAGAAGATTAGTATGGAAAGCACACAAAAGTGAGCTTTATAAGTGGGTCTGACGAGGAAAATGTGATAGCTTGGGAAATGAATTCTAATGATGTCTGAAGGGCCTTCGATACAGCGATTTTGTAATTCGGTATGCTAATAACTTCAAAGTGACCTGTGTTCCACTGTGCTGCAAATAGATTGCTTTGTATTGGTACACATGGACTTGTGCTTTCCGGTCCATAGCCTTATTCATTAATCCTTGCTGACATGTATTATTGAATTTGCTTTCTCTAAACAGTTGGTTTCCATCTCTGTTATTAAATCTCCATGTTAGAAAATAGATAAAAATTACCTTTAAAACACAACCTAGTGAAGACACAAACTACTGACTCAGATGTTCTTTTTTCTAAAGATAGTACACTTACTATATAGAGGGTTTTTTTGGTTTTTTGTTTTTGTTTTTTGTTTTTTTGGTTTTTTTTTGGTTTTTTTATTTGATATTCACATGTGTGTTCAGATCTGACAACAGTTTTGTTCTCTTGGTGAGGGAATTTTTCCTGGAAGGTTACAAAAGCCCATTAATACAACTACACAATGCAGAGCTGAGGAGCGTGCATGCATGAACTACAAGTCTGCCAGCTTTTTGTTAAGCTCTGCAGGGGGCAGTATAGTGAAATAATGCCTTTCAGGCCCTTTTAATGTAGTTCTGACCTTCCACTCTATATTAAACAGATGACTGGAACCAGAAAGATAGGTCATTGTGATTGCAGTTAATATTTGTAAGGACCAAAGCAGCTCTCAGCCTTTGAGGTAGAAGGGAATCATCTTAAGTGTGAAAATGTATCATCACAAGAATGGAGAGGATCAAAGGAAGGCCAGCTGGTGCTCAGACATCTTTTCATAACCTTTATTACAATGCTAGAATACACTAACCTCAATGGAAAGTCCATTCAATTCATGTATTTCAAATAGATAATCTGTATTCTAGTGAAACAAAGAAAGCTTAAAAAAAAAAAAAGAAAGAAAGAAAGAAAGCTCTCGCCTTCTTAAAAAGGGGGTGGTCCACACAAATTTGCCTATGATTTAATCATATTAGTTTTCTAAAATCAGCTTAGCTGTTTCAGTGCAAATATATGAATGGGTGACATGCTTATTTTAGAAGTGGCTGAGAATTTGTAAATTTAGGTACAGAGAGATTTAGCTGATTTTACTGCATTTTACTTCCACTTCAGAATAAAGGTCCTCTGCATTCTCACTTGCCACACTTAAAATCAATGTGCAATATTTCAAGGAAAAACTGAATCAAGCAGGAGATACGTGTATGTGGAGTCATGAAAAGGCCAAGATTAAGGCTAACTAGTTCCAACAAAAACTGAAATTTAAGCTTGGGCTTAAATCACAGCAAGTGTATTTGAAATTAGCAGTATCAAGTCCACAAAATCCACAAAAATTACTGTTTAGGCTGTTATGCTAAATCCATAAAGATTGCTGTTAGGCTATTACAGTAGAGTTCTGTGCCCGCACTCTGAACGCTATGCTACCAGATCCATACTAAATGGATATAAAAAGGCAGTAGGATTGTAGGTATAGAGTAGACACTAGCATTTCTACTGCAATATTTTTTAGGTGGGAAGTGACAGTAGTAGGATGGACATCACTGGAGCCTCAAAATTCAAGCTCATAAATGTTAATTGTTTAGCTATTTGAGATTTAGATTGTAATCACTTTCAGAACTTGTTCTATTGATCCAGGATGGGGAAAGTATCCCTTTTGCTTTTTGAGCTGGGACTTATTTCCACCCATCTTTATTAAATGTCTTGACTGAAGATTGACATCTATGTAAGAGTTTCATTATTTATGAAGTTAGACCATGACAAGGAGCTGAGCATTCAATCTTTAATACTGCAAAGCAGCAAATGGACAAAGTATTTCCTTTTCCTACCCAAAAAGCGAGTGTAGACAGTCATCACCTCTGCTTACAAGAGAAGCCTTTGAAACAGGACTGAGAGGGTGTTGAATTTCTGACAGCTTCATGAGATGCAACAACTTATTTTCAATTCAAAAGTCATTAAAATCATTCCTAAATTCTGGAGTCCAGAAGAAAAGGCATTTCGTTGCTTTTACTCCAAGTAATTTGCATTTCAAATATATCTCTCGTTTTTTTTCTCTCTCTCTCTCTTTCTCCCCCTTTCCCCCTTTTCCCCCCTCTTCCTCTCTCCTGTCAGTGATGTCTCTCTCAGCAGCTGTCTAGTCATGAATCACTCCTGTCATCTGAAGCATATTTTTAACACTTTTGAACGTGCTCTAAAAGCAAATGCTGTTAAGCAAACAATCTGCACTGTTTTTTCATATGCTTTCTTTAGTTCCCCAAACCCTTTTTAATCATAATTTTAGAAGCTGGGGCACAGGGGAATCAAGTACTGGAAAATACAACCTTTTGTATTTGTGAGAGTATCATAACGTTACATCAAGTTCACGTGTAATGCAGATGATCTGTCTGACTTGCGGAAGACTTGAAGTTGCCTGAAGCTTGAGAATTTCACTTCATTAAGATTCATATGAATGTTGCCTTTGGTTTCACTCATTGTAGTCTGCACGCTCTCAAGCTCAACCTTCGCTTTGAGTTTAGGAATTGAACATACAAAAAGGAAATCACCGTCAAAGCTTAGTTCAGCTGCTGTTACGGTAAAATAGATTAAATTATGCCATGTTTGCTTTAGAGCAGTTATTTTACAGCCTCAAATGGAGAACCTAATTATGGAGCCTGACAAAATATTTCTATTGTAATCATAAATTTTTGAGTTCTCAAAAAAAAGACATTGATGAAAACTCTCATCTTAAAAAGCTCCTTTTATCTTTTCCTGATGTCTTTCTTGGAAGTAGGATTCCCACTAAGGCCCTAGAGCACCAAGGATATTCACAATGTCCCTGGAAGGTTTTAGGAATGATCCACAGGCAAGTAGGTGACTGTTGAGAATTCTGATACTTCTGAGGAACATAAAGTGTTAAGCTCTGACTTGGAAGAATTACATGGCACGTATTTCTAGTTAGTAAACATAAGGAAAGCAGGAATCCCGACAGCTCACACCTAGAGAAAACTTTCTTCTTCCAAATAAAGCGTGACTTTTAAGACCAAGTTAATTTTGATTTTACCAGGCACTACAGTCAGGAACTGTAAAAGATGCTTTTGACTCAATTCCTAATGCAAGTCCTAATACAAACTGTATTTATGAGCCCCATGTTTCCACTTTGTGCTGTCATCTGGAACATCTATTTTTTCTTAGTGCTTAAAACTCTACTGTGATAAAATATTAAGTGTCCAAGTCTAGGATGTAAAATGATCTTTTTTAATGTACTTCATGTAAGTAATGCTATGATGTGAACTGCAATATAGATGAGTGTGTTCAAGGTATGACTGTCCTGCACGTATTATATTGTCCTTGGTAATAACTCGTTGTTCTGGAATCATCAAAGAGTTATCACTTCCAAAAGTTTTGTCTTAAACAAGGAAGCCTTGTCAACCAATGTTAATATTGCCACCGCTGAGCGACTTAATGATGAGACTTGTCTGTGTGTCTTTTCCCCAGAGCTTGCTTTCTGGAGCTGTGATTAGGTAAGCTATGATGGAGGGAAGGGGTATGGCAAGAAAAGCCTGACGTATTGTAAGAGCCTAGAACTCAGAAGACAGAAAGCATTTCAAAATATTTGTAGCCATTATTTGTAAGTCAGATTCATGCTGCATTAGCATGAGCATGTACTCAAGTGATTTTTAGATATGTGTTTTGATGATATGGTATAAGGTAGTAGCTTCCTTCATCTCCCCCACCTTCCTCCAAGAATTTAGATAAAGAAATGCATGTTCTCCTGCAGTTCACTGGGCCGGATTTCCGAGCCCGGGGGCGGGCGGCAGCCGCGGCCCAGCTCGGTGGCGGGAGCGGGCGCGTCCACGCGGTGGCAGCGGCAGCCTTCGCTGCTGCCGCTCCAGGCCGCCTTCCCCTTCCCACACGCGGGCAGCCAGGCTGCTGCTCCCTTCTTCGTGCAAGGAAGCGGTCATGCAGTGAACTGGTTTGCTCTCTACAGCTTTAGCAGACTGCATGGAAATAATCCTTAATGCGTACCTTCGGAGCCCAGCTGGAGATGGTGCTTCCAGCAGCAGCCGCAGTATGTCTAGGCTTCAGTCTTGTGGCTATTGTGAAGTGTGCTGTAAATATCATTAGATTCATAATGTGCTTTCTCACCTCTTGTTTTTTTTCTTTCTTTTCTTTTTTTCTTTTTTTTTTCTTTTTTTTTTTTTTATTTTTTTGGAGTGCATGTTCTTAACATATCCTCGAAGCTTTACAAGTCTTCGTCTTGCTGCAGATTGTGTCACACAAAATAAGCCAGTTCACTGGCACCCATGTAGTGATCCCGTGGGAATTGCTCTGACCACATGGCAGAGCTCTGTAGCCAAGGACCTCTGACTGCTTCCAGACACCATTTTCTATAAAACCTTTCTATTACTTTTTTCTCTTAACCTGAGAGAAGGATGCTTAGCACATCACATAGTTTTAACACTGTGCTATCAAGAACTTGCTGGTCACTGCCTGCTGCCACCCTTCCCCTGGACGATGCCCACCTGCCAACCTGCTAACTTAGCAAGTTATCCCCAGTAATTCTGCCTGCAGAACTAATCTCCTGGCTCCTAAGTTTTAAAAGATTTCAAAGTGCTGCACAGCTGCACCTACCGAAAGTGTATTCAGATTTAAAGGACAGGAATCACGGAACAGCTCAAGTGAGAAGTTGCCTCTGTTCAAAATAATTAGAGTATGAGCATTTGGAATTACAAAATTGAAGTTACCTAGCTGTACTGCCTCCAAAATGGGAGGGAGGAAAATAGGTCAAAAAGCAAGAAATAAGTACTGAAAGTGGTTCCTTTAAGAGTTAGCAAATATTCTTTTGAAAAAAAATGCAAAAAACATATAATTTGAAGACTAAAATCTAATATTAAAGTGCAAAGTAAGAATTTTGGTCCTTAAATGTAATTTTCAGTACTGTTTTGATACAAACTTATAATATTTGGTTTAAAACCTTGGCTGTACAGGTTAGTAAGGGATGCAGATCATACCACTGTGATTGGTTTTAAAGCTATTTACAGCACCACTAGCAATAAAAATATCAATAAAGTGTTATGAGTCAAACAGTACAACTTTGTTAGTACTTTAGCTTTGCAAGGCATTAATTTACCACTACTGCTAAGTGCTGTTGTCACTATAATAGGTATTACCGTGTTGTTACTACCTGTATCACTGCCAGAAAACAACAGTTTTCCTAAGCTGAAATAGGATATACACCTCTCTTGCTTCAACAGGTATTTTACTGCCATAGCAGTATAGTTTTCAATGCTAAAAATTCAGTAGTTTTTTTCCAAATGAATCTTAAATAAATGTTTGTTACATGTGTTAGTTCTTTGAAAGCATATTGCTTTCTATATGCTCCCAGTACACAATGGCCAATAACAAGTCCTACACTTTTTTATCGTAAGTATTTGAAGTACTTGGATCTACCACAACTGACTGTCAGTCGCTTTACTAAAACACATTTGTATAGTAGAGGTTGGTTAACAATGCTCTTCCCCAGAACGTTCCAAAACACATTTGAATCAAATGTTTTGTAGAAAACAATTATTCTCCATATATTTTAAATATTTTTGTACTGGCAGGTACTTGGTAACTGAGTTTCCTTTAAATAACCTAAATGAGTTATATACATTGGTCAAGACTCTTAAGGATAGGCAGGCTCTTTGTTAGATTTCTAAAAGCACTTAGGTGCCTTAAAAAATACAACATCATGTAGGTACCTATCTACATTTTTAGGTATATAAAAAGTTGGACTTCAGTTTTTAGCAAACTTGGACATTTAAGTTCTTCAGTGTTTATGTGTATACAATATATGTTGACTTGGTAAGACTCTTGTAGGAACAGACAAATCATAGTAGCTATACTTTTATAGTCCTCACTGTCGATATCATGTCTATAGTGATGCTTGACATAAGTTTAATCATTCTCAAGTGAGGGAGAATAAGTTTAATCAGGATGAGATGTCTTTATACAAATGGAACTGCCATAGCAGCGTGCAGTTCTGTGGGTGGAATGATATGGGTTTAAAAAAAATGTCCTGAACTGCTGTAATTATAGCCTAAATGAAAATAGAGTTTAGAACAGGCCTAAATTTTCTCTGAAATTCCAGCAGTTAATTCTGATCCTTTACAAAGTTGTATTGATAAGAAAATAATTAAAAGCCTCTACAGATTAATATGATTTTTCCCCAAAGCAAAATAGTAGAGATTTACTGAAACTCAGTATGATCTAATTTGAGAATAAAATGTCTATATAGATTAAGAGTTATCCCTGAGCAATAGGAGAGAGCAACCAGTCCCTTCTGCTGCTACTTCTGTAATGTTTTATAGTATCAATAGCTGCACAGTAATGCTAGATTGGCAGAATGGGCAGGATACGTCTTTAATGGCTCGGGTCCTTCTTTAATAGAAGTGACAGATACTTGCTTATCTTTGTCAAGTTTTTTTTGTGAAGTATTCCTATTTGACTTTCTGTACAATATTGACATGTACAATAATTGGAAATAAATGAAAACAAAAACAGAGTAGAGGGAAACTACAAAATTATCCATCTGCTCCTTCCATTGCCCAGTGAGCTGCTCCTTTCTGATCTCATGATCTTTTGCAAATTTATTATTTATTTATTTGCTAAGAGACCATTAGCTCAAGTTCAGCTGAGCAAAATGCTTCTAGGCAGTTGGGAAGGTACTAAAATACACCACTTAAGACTTCTCTATGGGGGTTATAACCTGGAGATTGTCACTAACCTACTACTGTTGATTAGCTTGGCCATCCCAACACTCTCTAGAAATTATCTTTTTCTCTCTGTCTCAAGCCTCATGACTGATTTGCTTTGCTTTCAGAATTCAGCTTTGTCTGTGCTGGAAATGGGGCAGGGAATTGTTCGTTCATCAGTTCTTTAAGATGTAATGTGTTTCTGGAAGCCGCTTGAAACAATTGTTCATATTTTCCTCAGGCAAAGGAATCTAACATTTGCTCTCCGCGGTCTGCCCTGAGCCTAGGATTCAAGACGCTCTTGCTCCCCGTATGTTCCCGCAAGGCAATTGGATGTCCTTCCTGCCAGTTCTGGCGGAGGACACTGATTCGAGGCCCCATATGTGGAAAGTCCTGAATGTGCTTGGCAGAGTTCCTCTGTTGCTATACTTTAATTCTCAGTGTGAACCCTATCTTTCTCGAATCATTCCTTGCTTGTCATTTTCATTTCTTATTTTTCACTATCTTTTCATTTTGACTAGTTCCTTTTCAAATCTGCACCACTTGTAGACATTTGATTGGTTTAAATTCATAAGTACTGGTCCATGTTTTAGATTTCTTAGTGTCTAGGGTGCTTGATGTCTTCAACTGCAGTTTTCTGAAGTAACATAAAGTAAGTAATTCAAATACAGTGATAATAATGATGGATATTTTACAGAATATAAGTAGATTTTTTTTTTCAAGTCCTTAGATCTCTTGCTGTGAAGTATCAGTAATCCTGTGCTAATAGACATCTATGCTGTCTGGATGTAGCTGGTCATGGTTTTCCTTTTATCATCTAATTGAGCGGGAATTATTCCTGTGGTAACCAGATCCTGCAGGGTTAATACTATTTTTCTGAAGTAACTGCTGTCATTGCTTGCCATCATTTTTTGTCATGTTTTTTCAAAGGATCTTTTCTTGCACAAATTGTCAGTTTAAAGGAACCCAAAATGGGTTACCAGGATAGGAAAAACTCTGCTGTTTTAAACAAATGATAAAACTCTAATCTTACAAATATGAAAAAGATATGCAGTGCACGTGATGAGGTTTTGCTTTTGCAGCAAGCAAGACTTACCCATATAAAACCCTTTGCATCCAGGATATAAAACTAATGGTACTATATGTTAATAGCAGTACATTTTAAGACAAGAGTACCCTTCTGATACTAAATAATTAGAAAAGTTACACAGGTGCACTTCATTCCTTGAGTTTCTCATTCACTTCAATTCTTTCATTCCACCCTGACAGTGATTTTCCAACACAGCACCTTGCTGTTTAGTAACATCTCTGTTTGCAGTTCTCTGTTTTTCAGTATTAATTTTTTAAAAAGCTTTAAAGCTTTATTTTAAAAGCTTAAAGCTGTATTTAAAGCTTTATTTTAAAAGTTAACTTGCAATGGATAGCTGCTGCAGCCTTTGCACCTAATTCTAATAAACCATTACTCTATAAAAGGAGCAGTTCATCATTTTTAATAAAGGAAGCTGGCTCATTTGTGACTTGTTTTACAGGCTCCCTCTTATTTCTCCTCATAATTTCATTTGTTATTTAGATGTTGGTAGTAAGTAGATGCTTTTGTACGTCTAACTATCTTTAGACATTTAAATATCTTTTTAAATAATGAACGTATTTAGGAGCCCCAAAACAGACAAAGAGGCTTTCAAAAGTATACAGGACCTCACTTGTCCACAACAAATTTCCACACCTGATTTCCACAGCAGAACAACACAGATAAAAATGGTCTTAGACAATTATCTAAATGTTTATAGGTTTAGGCTCCTGTCTCGTTTAAATGCTTTTGAAAACTTTGCCAATTATTTTCCATTCATTTCATCATTTCTTCTCATGAGATGTTTAAATACTGAAGTCAAAGCTTTTGTAAGTGCTGACCTAAATTACTGAAAGTGATCAGTAGTTTCTCGTGCCTCAGATTGTGGGTGCTCAAATTAAGAGTGGATCCTGACTAGGTGGAGCTCTCCCCTTTGCTTTCTGAAAGTCTTTCAGTTTCTCCTCTAATGATTGAGATACTCTAAAATCATTTGCTTCTTTTGGAAATTTCAGTCAGTGGATATTGAAGTGAAAATGAAATTCTCTTCAAATTATAGCACATGTACAAATTGAACTAAAAAGCATTGACACAATGTAGAGGTTTGAATTTTCATGTACAAATTAGAAAATGTCAGATTGCTATATTTGCTTGGACATGTTCTATTTGTCCACTGAAATATAGTGAGATCAAAACTATGGGCAAAAACTTAATGGCAGCTTTTCAAAAATTATCCCATTAACCTGATGAGTTTCTAATTACAGTAAGATATAAAAGCTTTTTTTTTCAGAGCTATATAAGATTTTGTCCTAACAGTTTTTTTAAAGATACGCTGCTGTTAAAATGATTTAGCTGCAGTGTTTGAGTATAATTTGTCCTATATTTCTTTTGCTTTCTCTGAGGAGTTACATAACTTTTTCATTTCTAATGACTTTTCCTAAATATAAACTGTGATGTTATATTATGCACCTTCTTTGGCTCCAGACCAATTAATTTCAAGTGGTTCAAGGCCAAAGAGAAGTCTAGGATCTCCTCCTAGAATCCCTGGTGAAAGGTCTGTTTATGCACTTCTTGGTTTGTTTTAAATAAATGATTCAGCAGTTAACTCAGTCTTTTGTTGAAATTGATCTGATCCTCAAAATGAATGTATTACTCTAACAGAAGGATTATTTGGATATCTGCATGACCTTGGGCAACTCAGATGCTGTTTAAAATCCATTTGTATGGTAGCCAAAACATTACTGTGCTTTTCTAAATCAGATAACTTTAGCCATTTAAATGAAGGTTTAAATCATAAACTGGATTAACCTGGGAGGAGATCAGTGACCAACCTCACTTTACCCCTAAAGCAGTCATTCCCTGCCTTTAAGTAAGCCCCATCACTGCTCTCTCCCCAAATCTTCCTGCCTGAGCTCCACTGCCTCATCGTCAGGACTGTCACCTTTGTGCCCCAGCTCAGCAAGGCTGCAGGTCTGGTGGTAGGAACGGCAGGAGGCTTGGAGCGCAGTCTGTCTGTCAGGACCGCTCTCCCTCTCTCCTTCAGATCCAGAGCGCTCAGCTCTGCTGCTGCATTTCTGCGCCTTATCCTCACTACGAGACAAGGCTGCAGCTCTACAGATGGTGTGAGGGTGCCTGGTGCATAATCTACCTTGCAGCACTTCTCCCTCCTGCAGGATCTGCCAGCACGGAGTACTGACTCTCCCAGCAATGCTTCTGGTTTTTTGCTGCTTTACATTTTGTATCAATGCATCACTGCTTTTTGCTTCATGATTTGAGAAATGCTGCTCCTGAGAATCTAAGAGCTTATAACTTCCTCCATTTCAGTATTGTTCCAGTGTGGACAATTTGCCTTCTGAAAAATGTTATTTAAGTATCTAACTGAAAATGACATATTTTTGCAAATTATCATTTTCTGTTATCCTCTGTTATCCGTAGGATATCCTCATCTGAAACTGTCTCTGACTCAGTTTCAAGTCATGTTTGTTCATGCACAGGTTCACAGCTCTTGTTTTCACACAAATGTCTGCTTATCCATTTCTGCATGGATTTAGCAATTCTGCAGTGGTTTGCATATAAGCTTATCACATACAGAAATGAGAGAATAAAATGCTAAAGAGGAAGGATGGATTTAATCTTGTAAGAAGTCAAGTTTTAGCTTAAGTGCTGTCCAGGCATGGATTTACTGGATATACAGAAAGACTAAAGGGGCTATATACACCTTAGTGCAGTAGCCACAGAGCTAGCTGTATCTGTCTGACTTTGCCATGCATTTCTTGAATCTCCTTACATCACTTAATCTCTGTTTTTTCCTATTGCTGAGTAATGGAGTTCAATATTAAGCTACAAGGATAGTGTGAAGCTTAACTCTCTAATCGTTTTGAACATGTTTTCAGACCTGCAGATGGAACGAGCATATAAAATGTGCTTTCTTGAAGATTATTGGGTTATTAAAATGGACTAATGGTTTGTGAGCATTTATCTGAGAAAGCTATTCTTCCTTTGGTATTTGCAAGTAACCTCAATACTGACAGGATGCACCTATTTCAGGTTAGATAAACTGCCGAGACACCTGACAAATGACAATAGGTGGTACTTCTTTACTTCAGCAGAGATTGTCCCTTTTCATGAGTGCTTATGTTGCACAAGCAATTGCTGCATTGCACTGCATCAGCACTGTTCCTAATCCTGATTTGGAAACATCAACTGATAACTTGACAAAGCGTGACACATGGTATGTTAAAGTGTTTTCAGCTGCGCTAACACAACAAATTGTAATGGCTCCAAAAGAGCCATTTCACTTGATTGTGTCAATAAACTACAAACCACAAAGAAAAAGATGCATGGCCAATCTGAATAAAGCATCGTCAAATCCTGGTGTGTTAATGGTCACAATTTTTTTCTCTTTTTTCAGAAGAAATATTTTTCAGAAAAACAACTGTGTATTTACTAGAGCTTTTGCCACTGTTTAATCAGAAGTCCAGCCTCATCACACTTCTCAATCTATATTATTTTTATCATTTCCATGTGTAGAGAATGCATAACTCCAATCCTCATACTTCTGCTACAAAATGAAGGCTTGGCATATGTTCTCAGTTTAGGTTAAAACGTAGGCTCTCTTGTGCACTTGTTCTTTCTCCAGTTTTTGTGCGACATAAGCCTACTGTTATTTAAGGAAGACTTCAGTATCGTTTCTTGGACAAATTGCCAGCAGGAACAAACTTAGGATTGCTGCCTATTTTTCCACATTAGGAAGGACTACACCTGCTTGATGATGGTCCAGATTTTCTCCTTTCTTAGTAGGGCTGATGGTACACACAGAGTAAATTTGAACCTCACTGAGGCTGTTAAGGTTTCAGAGTAAGTAAATCAGGGTACAATTTGACTTAATGAGCCTAGCCACCAGGTCATTAATTCAGCAGCATGGGCTGCTTTTTCTGTTGCCTGCACACCAGTGAAAATCCACAAGGAGCTATCACATTTCCTCAGAGATCACTAACGATCACGCTGTCTGTGACTCTTAAGTGCCTCGGCAAGGATGTGCATTAATCATTAAGCACCCGGAACTTGCTGAGTTACCCTGTAGAAGATAC
Source organism: Rhea pennata (assembly GCF_028389875.1). Lineage (NCBI taxonomy): Eukaryota > Metazoa > Chordata > Aves > Rheiformes > Rheidae > Rhea > Rhea pennata. Next base: position 14,424,338 of record NC_084666.1, on the reverse strand, counting down.
AGATATGAGGACAGGTCTTTCCCAGAATTTACAATCCACTGAACAACCACAGTAAAATGACCTACAGTAGGAGCCCTGCAGAAAAGAAGTGTCTTTGTTCTGAAGATATATTTTTTCTATATAGTATTTATGTTAATATTTAGCTTTTTGCATCCTTAAGGGAGCAGCTTCTGACTAGGGAGCACGGCTGTTTCCTCAATAACTTATCTCGTTGTGTTTTCTAAGATCATCAGGAGCAATCCATCATTGGTTATTTGACACTAGAAATGAAATCCTTTGACTGCTTATTTCACATACCTTACAAATGAAGGTAATGGCTTTGTCACAGGTATTTTTGTGTGTATGTGTACATACATACATATAGACACACGCATCTTTTTATCTGTCATATCATAGTATCTGGAATGAACTGCACTTAAAATGAAATATGGCAAGCTATCTGGAATAGTACCAAGTGGCAACAGCAGAGTAGCTGCCTATCAAAAACACTATGTAGGGATTTTTCTGTTTAACTATAGAACTGAATAAGACTGCATCTAGTTAGCAGCTCATAAAAGGCTGATTTACCATTAAAGAAATGCACAGTGCCAAAGAAAAGAATAACTTATATCACGGTCAAGCTATCCAAATTTCTCCTTTTCTCTAAAAGGGACATTAAAACAGATTTCCCTGTGAATATACTCAAATAACTGAAATAAAATGCCTCATCAGTAAAATGGGGAATTTATCTCCATACTTCTTAATCTGGTACTGAAACACTAACTTCCTCTGATATCTTCCGCCAACAGAAGGGCCCCAAAATAAAATTACAGAAGTTGGAGATAAAAGGTCCTAGTCAGTCAATTCATTAAACCACTTGCCATGTTATCTCTGCTCCCTCTAACATACTGTCAAATGTACTTATAATAATCATCACTTGGATTTTTTATGTCATTTGCATTCTGAACAACTTTGGCTTCACGCACAAATGAATGGATTACACTCATCCATCCGTAGCTTATTCATCTGTTCAAGAACATTTATTTGTATGACAAGGGTATTGCCAAAATTAAATAATCAAAGTGGTTGTTTTTGAGAAACCCCTTCATTTCCACTTACAGGTGCAAATTTCTGTATAAAATGAGTGAAATTTTCTTCAACTTAACACAGCCAAGTATGATTTATGAAATGTTACTCAAGTAAGGCAAACTTATTTTACACTTTATTTACTCAGAACAGAACACTGATGGGAGAAATAAATGAGACAGGCAAGATGATCCATAGTCAGAGACACGGGCTGCTTTATTGCACAGCTAGGAACAGAATCTGGGCCTCTTGCATCACAGACCATCGACCTCGAAAGAAAAGAGATGGAATGCATTTTGGATTGAACAACTGGAACAAACCACAAAAAATAAATCACTATGTATTGAGAGCTAATGATCGAATGCTGACCTCATCTGACACACACATGGATCAAGATGCTCTGACTATACAAGGCTGCAAAAATACAGCATTGGGGCAGTATTTGAATACTGCTGCCCTTACAATGCTCAGAGGTGAATTCATTACTTCAGAGTCCTCCTCTTCTCTGTTTGGTATGCTCTTCTACAAAATGATCAGAACTGCTTGCTCAGTATTGAGAGAGGCACAACAATCAATTTTTACCTTGAAAATGTTTTATGTTGGTTTGGGAGTATTCTGTTCTATATTTGAAGTATGCTACTCTATTGAGAATGTTTTAAAAATAAGTAATAGTCCACTGTTCATTCTCATCTTCAAGTATGCTTATTTTTCTGCTGCAAAGGTAGTTACTCAGCTAGCAGGTTAACTGATTAAGCTGTAATTCCCAGAACTGCGCTGACAACACTAACTTTAGCAGTGATGTTTATGACAAAAAAACAAAGCCAATGAAAGAAAATCCATTTGCTTTGTGTCCTCTGGAAAAAAAAGAGAGGAGAAAAAAAATCAATTATTTGCTAAGCAGAAAAAAAAAGGAAAAGAGACGATAGGAACGGGAATAGCTTCCTTTTTTTAAAAGAATTGAGGAAAAAAGTTAATAGTATCATTTTAATCTGAGAGATTTCTTTTGATGGCAATAGGATGGTATACAGTCTTTAGTACCTTTCTGTATTAATTCTACATCAGATTCACTGAGATCTTCCTATCTTAAATGTATGAAATCATGGCTTCAGTGAAGTCAATAGGACTTTCTCGAATGACTGCAATGGAACTCAAGTTTCACTTGTACTTTCAACACCCATTGAATAGCTCGTGTGACAGCCAAAAAAAGTGTCCAATGTGATTTTAAGTTCCTAAACTGAAAGCAATAGTCATAAAAATTAAGGGCTTTCTGAGATTTGAAAAACAAAACAAAACTAGTTTAGTTTTGTTTGCTCTGCATAGAAAAGCCTGAACTTCCATTAAAGGCATGAAATTCTGACTTCTACACAGAAAGGCATCTCACTCCTGAGATACCTCTGGTTTTCTCTTCCACATCTGCTTCCTCAGATCTCTGCAGATACCTCATGAACTTTCACTGGGATGGGGCCTAGAGATCTTCCATTCCTGCTGGGCACAGACCTGTTGCTGCCTATCTGCCGGGAAAACTCTAGGCAGCAAAAAACATGAGCTTCTTCGAGAGCATGCGCAGAATTACAGGGTCGCACGACACGCAGGTGGTTTCCGTTCCCGGCACCCTCCCAACCGACGCACGACCAGTTTTCGACGGGAGGCGCCGTCCCTTTAGAAGAATCCTGCCCCGCGGTCCCGGAGGGCTCTACAGGTTGCAGAAGCGGGGGAGTGGGCTGGGGCTGGCGTGTTTTACTAGTCCCAGCTCCAAACTGCTGTCGCTTGGCTCTGGTGGCAACTGCTACGGAGGACTGGTAAATTTAAGTAAGGGAAATGAGGTGTACACGGTGCCCACGCTGCCGCGTTAGAGCTAGCCCCATTCACCCACTGACGACGGCTCCTACGCGAGGGCCGGGAAAGCCGTGCTGGTGACCGATGGGTTCCCCGGCCGGGCTCCGTCGGCGGCGCTTGACCCGACTGCTGCGGTTATGATACGCTGCTAGACCGCGCCGGCGGCATCCCAGCGCGAGCCTTCCCTTCGCTTCGATCCCGGGCGGCATCCCTTCGCCCGGGCCGACCGCTTGGGCCCGGCAACCCGCCCCGCCTGGAGGCGACACCACCGTCGCCTCCAGCGCTAGTATTTGTATGTATTTTGTTTCTCCTCTTCCCCTCTGCTCTGCTCCCTGGCACCGGTCGCTCGGGAGAGCGCGTCCGGCCCGTCCCTGCGGCGACAGGGGCAGGGGACGCGCCGCGGCCAAGGCCACCGCAGCGGCGGCCCAGCGCGGGCGCCCGCGGCCCGGCCGCGGCGAGCAGCGAGCGGCGGCGGGGCGGAGCGGGGCGGAGCGGGGCGGAGCGGGGCGGGCCGCGCCGCCCCCCGCCGCGCCGCCGCCTCCACCTGCTGCCGCTGCGCCAGTAGCCGGCCGAGGGGAGCCGCCGCCGCCGCCCGCCCCCTCCCGCGGGGCCCTTTGTGCTGCTCCAGAGCTGCCCGGAGCCGCGCGGCGGTGCGTCACGGCCCAGGCGCTGCGGCCGCCCACGGTCGCCCCTCGCCTCGCCACCCGCCGCCTCCGCCATTTCTGCGCCGGCCGCGGCGGAGCGACGCCTCGCCGCCCCTGAGGACGGGCCGGCAGCCGCGGGGTGGGTGAGTGGCGCCGCCGCTGCGGAGGGGAGCCCGGGGCGGCGCGGCGGCGGCGGGCGCGGGGAGGCCGCTGCGGCCGAGGGGCCGGGGCCGGGGCCGGGGCCGGGGCCGGGCGGGCGCCGCTCCGCCGCGACAGCGGTTCGCGCGGCCGCGGGCGCTACTGTCGCCGCTGAGGCGAGCGGTAGGAGCGCTGGCGGTCGCTCTTGCTCCCCAAACCGCGGGCGCCCTCCGAGCCGCCGAGGGCAACGCTTGTTTTTATAATATTTTCCGCCGCGAGGCGTTGCGGGCTCGGGCAGGGGCTGGTGCGTCCCGGGGCGCTGACACGCTCCGCTCCGCGTTTCTGCCTCTGTGCGTGTGCGCAGGGAAATCCTGCTCTCCTGGAAGGATGGTGAAACTGGGGAGTAATTTCAGCGAGAAGAGCACAAAGCAGCCGCTCTTGGAGGATGGATTCGACACCATCCCCCTGATCACACCCCTGGATGTCAATCAGCTCCAGTTCCCGCCTCCCGATAAGGTACGCGGGGCGCCGGTTTCCACCGCGGAGAATCACACCCAAATCTCGGCGAACAACAAAAGAGCCGGTTACGTGTAGCGAGCAGCTCGGAAATCGCAAGAAGCGCAGGGTGTTTTAAGGAGTGGCAAATCCATCTGGGGGGAAATACTGGCAGTTAAGCTAACGAAAATCCAGTAGTAGTGATCTGCATTAAAATTACTTCACTTACCATGAAAAAAAAGTAGTGGAAAATGTTAGCAGTAAGCGTGTTTAGATTTCAGTGCTGCTGTCTGCAATGCATAACCATACAAATGCAAGCATCTCGCTGTGGTACTGTCATACCCCTTATTCAGTACCTTTCGTTACAGTATCTGGAAGGTACTGTATATGCCCTATAAATTACCTGAATTTTCTCTGTCCTCAAAAACCTCTCCTACCGGGAAAGCGCTGCTTTATCTCTCTGCAAGATGTACGTATGTATGTAAGCAGACTACCCACAGACTTCCATATTCCTTATGTCTCAGTGGGCCTCCCTGCTAGCCCCAGACAAGCTGAAATGACTGGATGTGAACAGCCTGCTGGGCTTCTCTTTACAGATTATTTGCCCCCAAACCTCCAAGCAGGTTATTCGGATGGTCCTCAGCTAGCCAAAGTGCTGCTTACAGCATGTGTTCCACTTGCCTTGTTACGCGGATTTAACGTAGGAAAATGATATAGTAGCCTGTCAATCTGCTTCTTCCCCTCACAATAAAGAATTTACTAAATGTTATCGTGAGTAACATCCTACTATGTCCAGCACTAGGATACTTTTTCAGATACTCACTTTTCAGATATACATCTGGCAAAAAAGCTGTATGATCTTTGGAAAATACAAAATTTGACTTGGGAATGGTCAGTGATATCTTTTAAATGATTTTTGTAATTATTTTTATTTTTGGCTTCATGTCTTCTGTCAATTCTACTTCTAGATGCTGTGATAGGTCCCTCACAGCTTAAAAAAATCACATATTCTTATATAAGGAATACAGAGTTTCAGATTTCTAAATTTGCTGTATACCATGTTGCGTGTGTGCAGTACAAAGGCATTTGTGACCTCCATTTGAATGCCTGTCAACATCATTCTGTTTTGTACTTAATGACCAGTTGGCAGGCATAAATACAGTAGGCCATAACGGCTGCTCCAGAGCCTTAAGGCCTGTTTTCCACCATCAGTTACTTGGGTGTAAATCACATAACTGAGGACAAAATTGCACCCGAAGGCTTTAGAACAGCTTTGTCTTATGTGTCCAATATGCCTACCAAATGGTGACTGGGCATGGCCATGATGTCAGCCACTGAGGACTGACGTCCAGAGGCATTTGTTGTGTTACTCCACTGTCATGCAGGTCTCAAAGTGTGGTCAAAGATTTAACTTAAGTGTTGCTCCTGTTGCAAAGCCATGAGGCTCTGTGCTGCTTTGATTGCTTCTACAGTTCTTTGGTTGATAAAGACTAGAATTGGAAGACTAGAACTCTTCCCACCTTCACAAGATTTGCCTTGAACAAAAGTAAACATACACCTAGACTTAAAACCTGAAAAAGTGTTTGATTGGCTTTTCTACTTTTCCTACTATGTGTGTGTTAACTTTCCTTTCCTTTGCAAACATTGAGGAAAAATAAAAATATATACTGGCTTTGTTCTGTGACTGTCTGGTTAGTCATGTAAGTGTTTGTTGGTTGCTATGGATTAAAAGGCAGTAGGGCAATTGATCATGTGAAAATAGCAAACATAGTAAGTCAGAATTGACACAAAAATCAAATTCTGAGGTACAAGGACACTTGTATAATAAATAGGAGTACATACTCCATAAATACGTATACACCCACACGTGTGTGTATATATATACATATATATATATATATATGCTTATTATTCACAGACAAGACTCCAGTACAGCAGTGAAGCATAACTTCAAGAATAGTAGTGATTGTAGCACTACGATTTTGATGATTTTGACAGCTTCTAAATTAAGTGGATGAATTGATTTAAGTTCATTTTTAGGTATGTTAAACAAAAGAAGACATTACATAACTAAGCAGATAGAACTGTATGTTCAGTTCAGTAGCAACTGAATGTGATGTGAGTTGCCTGAGATTATGCAACATAAGGGGGAGGAAGGGAAGTAAAATGTTAAAAACATTCAAAAAATCTTCAATTTGCCCAACAGCATCATGGGATTAATCATAAAGTTGTATAATTATAATTATTATCTTATAGCTGAAAATGGGTTTAAAACTACTTTCCCTATGTCCTGCATATATCAATGTGATATTTTGAAAGTATCTAATAAGCCTTGTGGTACTGGGTCTAGGTACAACTAAGTGTTCAAAATATCATTTCAGGGAAGTGAGGGGGGAGGAGAGGAGAACCAAAAGCTTTAATTTCAGTACCTGGCTACCTGTAGGTGTGTCAGTCCTAATTTCACAATAACGTAATTGCCACTGGTAACAATGGCACAATAATAACTGATTATGACAGTTTAAAAGGAATGGCATATTTATTCTTTGGAACATCAGGAAAAAAAATAAATATAAACAGCACTGTCAGTACAATAAATAGCTCACTATTTTGAGAGTGATACTTTGAAAAGGTCCTAAAAACTGTAGAAGACAGAAGTGAGGCAAGTAGGCTAGTTATGTGAAATTTTGTACAACTAGAGTACCTAGGAGAAGACTAGAAATATGAGGTAATGGATGTTTTAGGGATACAGGTAAAACGCTGAATTTTGTGGCTTGAGCCAATAGCTCATAGCAGGAAATAAACTGTTCTTAATTCACAAGGGTTTCTGTGCATCTTGCTGCTTACAGCAACTAATCCAAAAGTTATCTGAGACTTCAAGAATACAGTGTAAAGAGCTATATTTTAGCACATATGGAATAGCAAATAGATGGGTCATTTCACTTCTTTCAAACTCAAAATGGTGCCATCAAAGAATATTGCTACTGATGGTAATTTCTGAGGAACATCTTAAGTAACTTTCTGATCCTATTGATCTCTGATTTGAAATCACATTAATAGAATCTCCTGAAGCAAATGGAGATGACTGTTCTCAAACTATACAAACATGGTGGGAAGAAATTGATGTTAGATTTGAACTAAATGCATGCCTGTGTAGTATAGCAGCACAGGAACAGAACAGTTGGAAAAACCTGAACATTAAAGAAACAGTGTTGTGTAATGACTCTTCCTTTAGGTCCATCAAAAGTACTTTGAGAGAAAATTTACTGATGGTTTCTGTGAAAAAGTAGACAGGAAAAATAACTAACAACTTACAGCTTCCTTAGAGGAATTACATACAGTGGGAAAAGGACCAGTATGATGCTAGATGCCCTCGTAGGCAGGGAAAAGAAAAGCATTGGTATGCTTTTAATTGTGTAGGGAAATTGTTTCCTGAATAAATTAGTTAATTCGTGAGTAAATAAGATGACGACAAGTTTCAGGCCAATGCACCTGAGGAAGTGCTAGTAAGGTACTGATATATATATATATATATATATATATTTTTTTTTTTTTTTTCTTTTCTCAGGTTGTGGTCAAAACAAAAACAGAATATGAGCCTGACCGCAAGAAGGGAAAGTTCCGTACTCCTAAAATAGCTGAATTCACAATCAGCATCACTGAAGGGGTTTCAGAAAGATTTAAGGTAAGCAGTGCCATCTGTAGATGGTAATAACTCAGTCGTACTCCTGAAAGTGCTTACGATCAATGGCTGATTGTAGTCAAAACTGGCTATAACTAACACAATGTTTTTTGTAGGTATGGCTGAAAACAAATGAAAAAAAATCAATGTTAAAATAGTTCAGTACTAAGCAATGCAAAGCAAAAGCAAATCCTGCAGCATTACTGGTTTTAATCCCTCACTGGCAGATCAATACAGAAGGCATTTCTGTCAGTGGCAGGTGTCTATGTGGGCTACACACAGTTAACTCTCATTACATGGGTAAAGCTCCTGTTAGTGTTGAAGGGCAAGAACCACAAGAGTATTTGTTTTCTTTTTGGCTTATTATTCTTTACTGTAGCCAAACCATTCTCATAAAAGCACTGTCATATTCCATTATGTAATTTTTATAGTTAAATGTATGACTTGGCAGCTTAGGAATATACACCAGAGCTCTTTGCCATCAATTTCCGTGGTCCCGATGCACCTTACAGCTTGGCGATGACTGTTGCTGGAGGCTGGCAGTTCAGCAAGAATCAGTGACTCAGGTTTATTCCTTAGTGTCCACACCTTTTTTTTCCACTTGAGTAGTCCCAAAGGAAAGCTGGGAGCTTAACTGATGCAAGGATTGAACCACCTTTCCTCCTGATCATGTTTTCATACCTATTGTCTCAATAAATGAAGACTATCATTTTCTCTAATTAGGCATCCTACCCAAGGATGCCAAGGCATTTTTAAACAGTAGATAACTGTGCTATTCAGTGCACAGGTACAAATGAATTTGGAAAGTGTAATGTTTAGTCTGAGGAGAAATGTACAGTTGCAATAAAAATGTGTATTCTCATTACATAGCAGGTATGTAACATCTGTTTGTGTGATGGTAATTCTAGGCTGCACGCAAGGATCTTAATTCTGTAACGTGGAGAATAAAACACAGCAATTGTGCCTGGCCTAAAAGCTCTCTAGACCCAAGCTTACCTTCAGAAATGTATGCACAGCTCTACCTGGGATCAAGCAGGCAAAACCAACAAAACAACAGAACGAGGTGAAGGCTCAAGGAAGAGTTTAGTCTATGTTTGCAAAGGGACTTTGTGGAGTGTTGCCATGCCAGATGTTTAAGTGTGGATCAGCCAGTAGAGCCTTCAGCCTTATGAGATCTGTTCTCTGTAAGCTGTACAGGGAACAACCTCAAACTGGCTAATAGAAGATGTTACAGAGTGTGACAGGGATTTACTGAGGAAATGAGACCTAGTTCCATTTTTTCCTTCATCTAATTTGGAGCAAGGACATCCCATCCCTCACAGAAAATCCTTCTGGGAATTCTGACTCTTGTTTTCTTTCTCCTCCTGAAGCCACAGTTCTGGTCCTTGAGAGTAACACCCCCCCCCCTTAGGTGAGGCTTTTACCTACTATGTTTAAGGGTAAGATGCAGACAGACAGCTCAGGACAAGCATGACTTCTGTTTGGCTATCTTTTGTGCAAGTCCTGGACTTGAAAGGCCTCTGGAAGGAGCTCTGAAAATGCTTATTGCGTTGCAGGAGAGAAAGATGAGAAATTGTTTAGTCTGAATATCCTGCTAGGATTTAGGTTCCAAGCAACCAAGCAGAATCTGTAGTTGGGTGTTTTGCACTTACCCACTAGCAGAAATATAGAGAATAAGGGACTTCATCACTGTAAGATTAAATTGTAGGTGAGAAAAGATTTTTGAGTATCTCAGCTGCATCTTTTACATGTTTTACTTAAGAATATACATCTTGTTGATAATGGATTCGTTCTGTCTTTGGGAGAGCTGAGCAAAGAACAACAAATAAATGTCTTGTCATGCTGTTGTGTAGTTATTTCTAATTTGTGTGACTGAACAGTTAGATGCCAGAACATTTTGATGTTGCATTTTTATATATCTTTGGATGGCATACTTAAAACAAAATGTCTTTTAGGTATTATTTTATGATGATCACTCTGGGCTGAATCGCATACTACAGGGTTGCTAGGTTTTGCTGCTAGGTAACTGCTGCATCAGAGAGAGGTTTCAGTAAGATTTGGTTTCTCTTGGGAATTGCATGATGATTCACACTGTGGCTGTAAGTCTAGGCTTCGAAAGGAGGGTGTAGGGGCTGATCAATTAGAAAACTGTGGTTCAGTTAATTGAAAACAATAGTTTTATGCAGAACAATCAGGTCCTAAAAATGTCCCTCAATTTCTATACAACAGTTTTTGAATTAAGTTATGCTGTTTGTAACATTTTAAAAAGCAGGCATGATTGTCATATTCACCACTCCCAGTAGTAAGTATTTCATGAATAATTGATGACATTTCATAAATATGTAGATGAAAAGTACTGATTGTGTGAGGTTTTCTCCTGGGTCCTTATTAATTGTGAACTATCATGTTAACTGCTGCTGTTGGTTCTGAGAGAGCAAAAGGATATTTGTTTGAAAATTAAATATTTGCTGTCATTATAAAATGCATTATTTAACTGGTGGGATATTGACTTTGGCTTGCATGCTTGAAATAAGCTTCAGAAGCTGTTTTAATAACTTTAATATTCTATATCACTGATGCATAAGCTTGCCACAAGATTCAAAATCAGATATTGCACTAAGAATAAAAAGTCAGTCATATTTACTAGTAATTCACATGTGTATTCTAAGATGTAGTTTTAAATAAGGACAAAGCAGATGATAGCATTTTTGGGATTCAGCAGTGCAGATCATCTAAAGCTGTGCTTCTTGAGAAATCATGTATTTAACAAATGAAGCAACTCAAGCACGTGCATATGTCATGTAGATCATTTGGTATTTTAGCAACTGAGTAAGAAATTATAAAATGTGTTCTCTGCATTCAGTCTACATTACGACAGTTATAACAACAGAGCTGAGAATGTTTGCAAAGAAAAATATGAGTATGATTTTGTGTATTAAACCACGTTCTGACTTCAAATTAGAATCTGTTTCAAGTATCCCAGCAGGTCAGAATGTGAAGACTTCCTGATTCTGTGAACCCTTAGTTTAGTTTTCTGGCACTAATCATACCAAAGATGTGTCTTTCATATTTTTTTCATTGAGAACTAGAAGTCTCGTTCTTGTTCTTTGGACAGTGTAGGCTAATGTGGGGAGATGGTCCTTCACATCTGGTAGGCAATTTTCACTGAGGCAGACTTTGCTCTCCTCTAAATCATCCACTATACAGAATAGCACAGCCAGGCTGGAAATGTCATTTCAAAAGAGACTTATAAATCAGGTGATAGGAGAAAGTTATTGCTGGAGAAAATTGATGGTATCAGTAAGCCAAGGCCAAACTTGATTGGTCAGCTCCATTGACAGAACAGCGTTTTTGTAAACTCCGGTTGGATTTTGTGGTAGGATGTCTGTTCTGGCTCCTATAGAATTGGTCTGCAACAGTCAGTTGCACACAATCACACCAATTTCAGAAAAAAATCTGTTTCTGTTATAAAGCAGAAAGCTGTTTTTATCTTTGGGAAAACCTGAGTAAAGAACATTGAGCAGTATTTTGAAAGTAAATACTCCTGTTTCCCAGTAAATTTCAAGCAGGTGAAAAGGTTTGAATAAACTGAAATTGTGGTCTACCTTAAGCCCTGTGGTTCTGTACAAAGGCAAATCCATTCCTCAGACTTTATCCTTGACATCTATACACGTACTAAGTGCAGAGCCAAAGCCTGAAGCTTTCTTGTGCCATAAGGTCGTATGTACTATCAAGTAGCAAGCAGTCGCCTGAACGTATGCATGAAGTTATGGAAGAGGACTAGAGACCTTCTTCTAAAATTTTATTCAGTTATTTTAAAAGGTGGGAAAATGTATGTATATAACGTGTATTTAAATGTTCCATTATTGCTCAGTCTTAAAGGGACATCCTTTAAAACATATTTACCTGTTTTTCTTAGTATTGCTATTACTTAGTAATACTAAATAATATTATTATTGCTGAAAAAATAACTGGAGAAGAAGAAAACATCTCTCTGTTAGTTTCTGTGTGATTACTTTGGATAACACTTTGCTTCCAATTTAAGTCTGTTAAATGCACGAGGTAAGTCAGCCCACTCCTGTACAGGATAGCACTTCCTTAGGTAATACCATGTCTTTCACTTAGTGCTGGAAGAATGGCAGGCACTTACTGTCATGAGTAGTTCTGTTTTCTTCAGCAGAACTTCTCACAGGATTAAAGTTGCTTACAAGTGTGTCTGGCAGGTGTTAGGTTTTGAATCTTTCCTGTGTTACTTAAGCAAGAAAAATAAAGGAAAATTAAATAACAATTCTTTATTGTAGTTGTTATTTTAAAAACCGTAGATGAAAATAAAGGCACTGCTGGGCAACTGTCTTTATTGCTCTTTTTAATCATTTTCCTTCTTCAGTTCTTTTAAAAAAATAGATTTTTTTAATTGTTTTTTAAATCGAATTTCTAGCTAAAACTGACAATTTCATGTTAAATTCCTGACTAAAAGGAGTTTGTTTACAGTCAGAGTTGGAAGATTTAAGTAAAATGGGGGCATAACAGCAACTTTCCTGGTCTCAGTCAGGTGTCCTGTGCCTTTGTATTAATTAGAAATCCTTTTCTCGCAGCAAGGCCACAGACTGCAGTGACACAGAAGATGCTTTGGGTCTCTCAAGTGTAAACAGCTTTACACGGGCATTCCTCAGATGCAGTAACTTATCAAGCCTCTCTCGTGGCTTTACTAATCCTTTCTAGAGTTTGTGTGGGAAAGTAACAAGGTTCAATCAGGGCCATAAGGTTTCTTGGGCTCCTTTCTCTGACCTCTGTAGTTGTAACACTATTATATGGTGCAACATGATAGAAGGACGTGATGGGGACACTGTGTGCCACGACTAGTTATGTCAAACCCTGAAACTAGTCTCTCAAGGCCACTGCCTTGTTACCTGCCTTCTGGCAATATCTCCCTCAGGTTTCATTAATCAACTCCCTTGCAGGCAGGCTCTTGTTACCTTACACTGTCACTTTTAGGAAGAACTTGGTCTGTAGCTTCTGCTCATTTTTAGTTACTGTCCTTCTTGAATCTACCTTTTTTGCTATTACTCTGTCATCTCCAGATAAGTTCCCAAGCCAGTGCTATCTTTCTTTTTGTAATCTCTGTTTGAGAAGGATAGTCTTTTGATTTCTCTCTCTCTCTCTCTCTTTTTTTTTTTTTTTTTTTTGGGGGGGGGGGGTACGGTCTACCCCAAGAGTCTTATCCTGGTGCAGATGTTCTGGCAGAGAAAATGAGTTTGGTAGTTAGATGCAAGTAACTAAATGTGATATGTGATATTAGAAATGTCCTCCTGAAAGAAGGCACCTAATTGTCTTCTGAGCCACCGGTAATATTTTGTATATTCCCATAGTGGTTTAAACCAACTTAGTCTGTATAATTGGGATTGCTGTGTAAATGAATCTGGGTCAAATCTTGTGCATGGACATGTGAGCATCAAGCTGAATCTTCTCTATTATCCCTTACCTGTATTGGTTCAGGCTCATCTTGCCTGTAATCTTTTACAGACAGGCCCATATAAGAGCAAACAAGAAAATTACTTTGGAAAAACGTAAATGTTAGGGGAAGTGGACACCTGATTTTACTGTTCTGTAACATGCTGGCAGAGGGCATTGTGCAGCTGGAGATGCAGGATTTCAGTGGAGAGAGGTCGAATTGAGGTCACGGCCATTTGCAGGGAAGTCAACATGATGCTTCACGAATTTTAAGTCTGTGGGATGTAGCCAGACTCAATCTATTGTAATTACAGTCTGGCTGCCTAAAATTCTGTAGTTTAAATTGGATAGCAATAATCTTAATTTCCTGTCCTAAATGATTGTGCAGGGTTGCTGTATTTCATCCCAGGGAGCTTTGCATTTCACTGGCGAGCAAAGCATAAATTGGTTGTAAATCGTTTCAGATGAAAGGTGCTCTATAAATGTATGTCTTCTCTCTTTTTATTTAGCACCAAGTGTGTGTTAGTACTTTACAGACAAAACAGAACCAAAAGTTGTGTTCCTGAGAGGCTACCATTGAAATAGATAATGCATGGATGTAAAATAGAGATGGATGTGACAAAGTGCCAGTGATTGAGCAGTGAAGATTAATACACGTCTTGTTAGTTCCACCTTAGTTCCACTTCTCATAGCAGTATGAACGTTCCTGGGTAGATTTGCTGAAAAGTGCATGATGGGAAGAAAAACTTGAAGGAAAGCAGTGCAAAAAAGCACAGAGAGGGTTAAGGAAAGAATTTCAGACAAAAAGAGAAGGCATGAGAAGTGTGGAGGTGATGGCACTGGAAAAAACAGGTGGCAGCAAGGCTTCAGTGGGACCGTGAAATAAAGGCAAAGTGAAAAAGATGTGGCTAAGAGGAGCATAAGAAGCAGAATTATGCATGGCCTTGAAACAAGGCCTATAATTTGTTCAGAAAGGGACAGAAGCCAGGAAGGGATCTGCAGAGAAACAGGCATAATTGGTGCAATTAATGAATTTTGCTGTGGCATCTCGCTTGATTAAAATGGGAGCAAGATAAATGTTAACAAAGTGAGGAAGGAGGAGACTGCAGTAGCCAAGCCAAGAGAAGAGAATACAGCTTGCAGTGCTTTGCAGCTGCAGCAGCAGGATGGACTGATCAGGAAGATCTCGTAGCAAATCTTGATGGTAAGGCCTTATCACAGTCATTCACGTTTTAGTGTAGTTGTCAGATCCGGGGAGTTTAATTTGTTTGGCTAAATGCTTACAGAGTCTGAAGATGGGGATTTTTTTTTGCCGTAGGTACACTTAGTTCATTCATTAGTCATCTCTTATTTCGATTACTGTAATGGCTTCTGGCTAGACGCTGTCCTTCTGCTCTTCACTTAGAATCTATTCAAAAATCTGCCACATGCATATCTTGTCATCTCTTCTGCTCACTTAGTTCTGCTGCCAGATCTCCTTAAAACTAACTTTAAAGGATGCCCTGAAGATAAAAACAAAACCGCACTGTAGGTCCCTAGTTAAAGGAAAGGCTTGATAGTGCTATCCTGTAGTTATTTCATAAAATGTATTTTAAAAGACAGTCACTCATGTGGTGTGACAGACACCTTGGTGTTGTGTGATGTGCAGTGGCAGTGCATTACAGAAGAGTTCTGCTCCCACTGTGTGGTCCTGCACTCGGCCAGCTGGCTGCCACAAGGAGAAGAAACTGAAGGTTTCCTTGTGGGGTAGAGGAGTAGTGCTTGCACATGAATTGCAGTCTCCCTACCCTGAACACAGGACAAGAAAAAGTTGTTCCCACAACCCCTGCAGGAAGTAGAAAATGACTTTCCCTTAGCTTGTACAGAGCATACAAAGTTGCTGTGAAAGGAAGCAGTAAAATGTCAGCTTTGGTAGGGCTTGTGGACCAAAGAAGCAGCTTTCTTCTTATTGTGCTTTGATCTGTGAAGGGCAGTTCACAGGGGAGAAGTCAAAGGCAAGGCAGAGAGGAGGGGATCTGCTGTGTAACTGGCAGTGCAGAGATGCTGACTGGCTCGGTTCAGAAGTGAACCTGGGATCAGACTGTTGTGGACCATCAGTGGTGGGGTTCTGTGAAAGTGAAGGGAAAAACTGTGATAAGGAAGAGAAGGATTTTCAGCTTACAGGGGAGAAGTGAATTGGATTAATAACGGGATCATCTTGGATTCTGTTGCTGGATTTCTTTTCATCTGTGTCATTTGTATGCACAGCTCTTCATTCCTTGCGCAGAAGTTGCTTGTATCCTGCAGGATGGTAAGAGAACTGCACTTCTGTTCTGTAAGAAAGGAGATGAGAGCTTGCTTGATTAGGGATTTGCAAATGGAGTGTGATTACAAATACTGGAGATAGTAAGAGTAAAATTTTATATGTTAATACCAAAATTAATAAGATTAGGTAATTCAGTAAGTAAGTGAGAGAGAATGATTATCTGAGAATTAAAAGCCAGGAGCCCTGAGAGCTTTTCTCTGGCTTACTGTGTGGCAATGGAAGGACCATGTTAGATGTGACTTGTAAGAGCATTGAGAACTCACAATTCCAAATAGGTCACTGATACAGGTAAATGTTCTGTGCGTCAGCAAATCAGCCCTGAGGCCGTGACTCTGCAGCATGCCAAACTCCAGCAATGTGCACAATATATAGACCATTTACCCCATCCATGGAGGAGACAAATGTGAACTGAACCAATCTGTTGTTCTGCTTGGTGCGAATGTCCAACATCATAGAGCAGTTCTCTGAGAGAAAGCCACTTTCTTCAAGGCTCTGTGGAATACGTCTTGGAGGGCACAGGAAGCCTCGGTAATAATCTCACCAGGTTGTCATCTTTCTTCTCTCTGTTTTCTTCTTTCTTCTCTATCCCTTCTTTCTTCTCTATCCCTTTTCTTATGGGAAGAGAGATGATTGCCAGAGTGGACAGACGAGGATAACACATACTTTGAGCCAGTGGATTGCAGGGGTGGGAAGTGAATGACCCAAAGGTTGCAACTTGGAGTGGAGTATGTGTGTTGTGGAGCTGCCTGGCTGGGTGAGGACTGCTTTCTCTTTCTCCCTGGTCCCTCATCGCCTCGTGTTGCCCAGCTTAACAGGGGCAGAAGCCTTGTGCCCATGGCCCCACAGGCAGGCTGCAGTTCTGTTCGAAGCAGAGGCATGTTTCGGGCCCCTTGGCTTGGCTGCGGATGCTGGCAGTGTGTAGGACCAGCAAGGTTTTAAAGGAAATGGGACAAGGAGTCCAAGGTAGCAGCTGCAGTATTAGGGAAGAACAGTCTGTTTTGCTAGAGCCTGGAATACAGGGAAAAATTTTGGTGGAGAGCAGAGAATAAAGCTTGCCCCATTTGTGGAGAGGGGAAGATGCTTGCAAACGAGACGCAAGGTTTGAGCCAAGCCAAGGGCCCATATATCTGTATGTCAGGGGGATGGCTGAGGAAAGATGGGAAGAAAGCCCGAACGAAAACAGAAGGAAAAAAAGGATACACCTGCTCAAAATACATGAGAAGGGCTCAGAGGTGACTGGGGCAGCAGTGAGGAAATGACCAGGAAGGAAAACATACCTGATCTCTTGGATGACATACTGAGACATGGGATGAACTGAAGATACGAAGCTGGCAAGACGGAGTAATCTATCCACGTTAACCTTCGTCTATGCAAATGAGTAATAGATTTGGGGAAAGACTAATTGGATTTGAAAACTGATGTCAGTGCAAGGTTTTCAGTGTGATTTTGAAAATGTGGAGTGTTTTTTTTTTTTTTTTTTTTTTTTTTTTTTTTTAATCCAATGATTGTTCTGGGAAACTGAAGACGTTGCTATTAACCAGAAAGGTCCTTTGCTCTGTGTCACACTTAGATCAGCATAGTTACATTAATATTTACATTTCTTTTGCTGAATTACTTTCTGATCTGTGGTGGTTCTTGCCTTCTCTTCTGGCCCTTCATTTTTTGCTTATTTTCTGTCAATCAAAAATCCTTGTAATATCGTTGGCTTCAGCAGCACACTGTACTCCCTAACCTGGTTTCTCCCAGGAAGCTTAGCACTTACTGTTACCTGTCCTGGGTGAAGTTAGCTTCCCAGCATGAGAAGTCTGTGGAAGCTCATCTCAGTCTTTCAGTATCAGTACTAGTCCCACTGCTAGATGTAGTTTGTAGTGTTACAAATCCTGTTAGTTCTGGGAGTTATCATAATGATAGTGTGAGGTATTTTTTTCCGCAAGAGGCAAAGCTCTAATTTTTTTTTTCTTGCTTCCTAAAATACCAGATTATTTTTCTTGGCATAATTGATCCTGATATGTTGAAATTCTCTCTTTTTTTTTCTTTTAGAAGGTGTATTTACCTGACTTTCCCCTATTTATTTAAAATATAGATCATATTGTACTTTGTTTTAATTTGTTAATAACATAATTATGTTTGTTTCTGTTTGTTACTGTTTTTTATGCTGGAACAGATGCTGGCTTCTTTCTAATTTGCCAAAAAAAAAAAAAAAAAAAAAAAAAAAGCTCAACTACTCTTACTCTGAAGTCTTCTATTCTCTGGGAACTACTCATTTGTGTTTCAGTAGAAGTTTTTGAACAATAAAAATGCACATCTGGGACATTCTCTCAGATAATGAATGCCATTTGCTCAGCTCACACCTTCCTCAATAAAAGAGATCTGATTAGGGAGCTTTGCAGTGTAACTGCTAGGACAAAAACTTGCACTTTTTCTGGCTAATGGGAAAGGGAATACTAGAGGTAATTTTATTTCTTACATTACTTAAAAGGTTGTCCAGTCTCCAGCTGCTCCGAGTTTAATCCTGGGAAAGTTACCATGATACTGAAGCTAATTTCAGTTTGAACTTAATGGTGTGTCTCTGACTCTGTTCGAACATGAATTCAGGACCAGTGAGGTCCTGAAGGACACGGGGAGAGTCAGTGCCATGCAGTGCAGCCTGTGAAGCGCAGTCTGTAAGGCTGAGATTTGAAGGCTTCTCTGGGAGCACTGTAGGGGCAGTTGTACCAGCACTTTTCAGTGCCCTATGCTGAATGCCTTGATGCATTCCCTTATGGATCTGGGTTACTCCTGTGCAGTCTCCGCATGGTGGAGAAGTCCTGGTTTGACCTATAAATTCAGGAACACTGGGCTTTCAAGCATACAGCTTACTGGTACAACTATCCATAGGTAACGGGTGTAACAAACACTTCCCCTAACAAGAGGGGGCAGACACTACTTTCTCCTTGCCCTGCTGGTCACTTTTATTATTTAGATGACACCTGTGTTAATTTATTATCATCTGACTCAATTCTTGGCCAGGCATGGGGTAAACATGTTTATCCAATGGCACCTGACATAAACTAGACTTGCATTTACATCATTCAAGTACTGGAAAAGCAGCAGACCCAAACCACCTCGCTGTGTCCTTGTGGCCTCATGTGTGCACTGAACAGAAAAGCAACCGAAAAAGCCTTGCGGGGTGGTGGCAATGGGCCACTGCCCAGATGATCTGCTGTCTCCTCTGAGAAGGGGGGAGGCAGAACCACTTATGTGCCACTTCTCTCATCTCTCTCAATAACTAAGTAGCCATTTTTATTCTTTGCTTGATTTTACTGTAAAGCGTGTTCGTAACTGATGTCTGCCACCTGCAATAACAAACAGCAGTACCGTACACAGTGCTTTCCTAACTTGAGCGTGTTTTGTTTGTCTTTACAGGTAACTGTGCTGGTCCTTTTTGCTCTTGCATTCTTAACATGTGTTGTATTTCTGGTAGTCTACAAGGTTTACAAGTATGATCATACCTGTCCAGAAGGATTTGTTTTCAAGGTAAATTGCATGCTTCTAGAAAAATAGAAAAGTATGTAATATTCTGTTTGGTGTTCTCTGTATAACCTTGACTAAGTCATGCTGCATTGCATACAAATTTGTGGTTGTTCCATAGGTTGATGTGATTCCTGCTGTGTTTTTCTGCTTATTTTGTAAAGGGGGTTGTGACTATCACGCTATTTGCCAATAATATTTGCCATTATTTCTGTTAATGCACTAAACACAGGAAGTATAGCAGCAGTCCCAATACCAGCGTCCTTCAAACCAACTTCATCTGCAGCTGTTTGAGCAAAGGCCTTATTTATTGGCTTATACATTTGCATGTTGTATGTTCCTCCAAATTCATACATTGTAAGAAAGAACAGAATGATAAATCTAAAACCTGGAAAAAATAAATTGACTCTGGAATATATGTCACAGAAACAGTAAAGTAATCATTCCATTAAGAACAGCAGAGCTAAATAAGGGCTGTAGAAAGAACTTCTTGTTCTAGAACTCTGACCTCCAAGTCTTACTGTCACAGGCCAAAAATTATGCCAAAAAGGAAAAATGTACATTTATTTGGAAAAAAACAAACTTTCCTTAACTGAAAGGGAAGCAGGGGCTCGCGTAATTCTTACAAGATGGTAGTGCTGGCTCTTCAGCTATGACCTGGGCTGAAAGTCAGAAAGGAAACATTGATTTCTCTCAGTTGTAAATTCAACAGGGTTGAATTTGGATGTAATTAGATAAGAAAAGTACTGTTGATGATGACATTCTTCTTGTCTATATATTCTTTTAAGACCATCTAATGAAATGGGTACCTTGTGTGATTTTTTCAGAATGTTTTCTGCTGGAATGGGTGCCTCAGCACTCCTAAAAAAGCTGTGCAGAACCTTTTGCGCCTGTTGCTTTGGGCACGTGCATACTTTAAAAGAATCTTGTCAAAGTTATAATCAGTGATGCTGTATTGTATTAATTTAGCTCCAAGCATTTTTAGGTTACTGCTTTCCCTTGGTTCAAGAGGGGAAAAAAATACCATGGTTAAAACATTGGTTGGAACTCAGGAGATTCAGCTTTTGATTCTGCTGTTATTTCTTGTTTCGTCTCGGACAAGCTGTGAAACCGCTCTGTGCTCATGTCTCCAGGGATGATAGCTTTTCTCTAAGCTCTCTCTTGGCTTCCAGCACTTTGGAACATGGGCTGTATGTTCCTACAGCGCGTATCTTGATGTGATCCTGACTTGATAAGAACAGCCAGTTAAGTGCTCCTGTCGTAATTGCAGTAACAGTCTGCTGCTTCTGTGTCCTTTCGTATCATGTCATCTCCTTCTTTGAATTGCAGCCTCCTGTTTTCTTTGGCCTTTTCCTTCTGGCATCACAAACATTTAAGGGGAGGACTGTTCCTTAGTTGTATTTCAGTTGCACTGTTGGCAGAATCTGACTGGGTTTCTCTTTGTGGGATCCTGTGCTTCAAACAGAAGTCAGGCAAGATGTCCTGTAGCTTATTCTTCATTTTTAAGGCGCAGCACATACATACTTAGTACTGTGCTGAGTGTTGCTCTTCCAGTGACAGGTTTTGTGGAGGCAGTTTCCTAGGTGTTCGGTGTCATAATGCTAGGATTAGCAGTGTCTTTAGTCACTTAAATCTACGAGTGTTACAGGATAAGCATGTTAGCAAGCCACAAGTCCTGAAACTAGCAGTGCTGACATGAGTTTGTCTTGTGCATGTGCCTGTTCTGGGGAGAGTCTTTACTATGTCATGGCATAGCTCAGCACAGGCATCTTGAGAGAACTTAAAGAGAAATTAGTATCAGTTGTGATGATTTTGTGACTGATGCCTCTGTGGACAGACTTTGTGCTGCAGGTGAACTCAGTAACATACTTTGGCCTGGATGTCCCCAGACTTCGGACACTGATGTGATCTGCCTGCTAAGGGGAACAGTGTCCTGCCTCAGGAAGTGTGGTACCGTGAAAATCTCTGCAAAAAGCCTGAGATACCATGTCCATGACACAAACACTCCTCCCTGCTTTGATGCTCTCAATATGCAGAGCGGTTCCAGAGGTTTCACTGTTTTCAACCTTTCTGCTGTCCTGTGCATCCAAGGTTTTAAAGTCTGCTTAAAATTAGGTGCTCATTTTTCTTTGTATAGGAATCCTAAAACTGCTGGTGCTTTAAATTGCAGTCCACACTAATTTCTGCTTGCTGAAGCTTTGTGATACAGATGTAATACTGCTGTTCTGATGAGCGAACGCTGCCTTTTCGTTTGCTGTTGTGTATACCCCTCCTCTGATGCACTCTTTACTGGCTACTGGGGAGAGTTGCTGGAGTTTATCTCTGAAGACCTGAGCCTGCTCGCATCCCTGAGAAATTTCTCCAGGGCTTTAGCATGCTCCATACTGTATCTGTGACTCTTGACCTTATGTGGACAAGGCATCTGCCTTCTGCAAACTTGTAATCAGCAAAACAATTTCAGTTCATTAAAGGCAACAGTCATCTATTAAATTTGGAATTACTGACCCAGCAAAGTTAATAAAACAGAAGGTATTATTATTAAGTGAAACATTGATACCGCTGGGTTCTTCTTATCAAGGGAACTAAAGTAGCCATCGTAATACAGCCAAATACAGACTGGCAATCAGGATTTTATCAGGCATTAAAGACCTTAACTTGTAACTAATTTCTGAAATAGAAGGGCTGTGAAAGAAACAGGACTGCTCCTCTGTAGCATCCATTTTCTCTTCCTGCCATTCCTTATTTCTTCTCTAGTGGTTCTGGGAACCATGAAAACAAATCAAAAGGATAGAGAGAAGTGTTCTGCATAAGCTGACAGTCGTGGGCAAGACACCGAGTGAGGCACAGCACCAGTTCCCACAGCTGTGTAACTGCACAGTGCTACTCTGCTCGCTCTGACGTGCAGCTAAGCGAAGGGGTGAGGTCCTTGGGCAGCGTGCAAAGAACTACTGGTAAAAGGGTAGTTTCGCCTCTCTTTGCTAGAAACACAAAATCCTGAGTGCAGAAATACAGTCAAGATGGCATCTGTAATATGTGTTTCTTAGGCCCTTCTGTGACTATAACAAAATAACATTCCTGGGTCATTTTGCCTGTGACAGAGCAAAGTGCCTCTATTATCAATTAAAATTAAAGAATATCTGTGAGGTTTTTTTTTTTTTTTTTTTTTTTTTTTGTACTGGCAGTAATCTTGGCTTGTCTTCAACACTGATAATTATATTCCATTTGCTTGAATTTCCCTGGTGGATTTAATTAGATCAATAGATTGCATTCCTTCCCCCATTTTAAACATTCAGAGTCATGACTGCATCCTATGATTGGGTGAAATGATCACTATAAAGATGTCTGTATTTAAGTCAGTTTATCATGTCTGAGATAGATAGTGCCAGTTATCCCAGCACAGTGACATGGTTGATATATGTGAACACACATAACGAAGTAGCTGTAATCGTGAGTTGTCCATCCGATGTTTTTTAATTTAGGTGCTGCATGTGTGTGGCTGACATACATTCATGTCTGTGGGGAGACCTCTGTAACATACAGTGCTGAAGGGGCATCGGTCTGCTTAGGTGGACTGAAATCTTGTCTTTTAGTTCATAAAAAACTTTGAGGCAAAATTTGCCCTAGCTACTAAAGTATAGTAGCAAGGGCCAGTGATAACACAAATAAGCTGAATCTTGTTGGATGTGGTAATTTTGAACCCTATCAGGAATCTGACACAATTCTAAGCTTCTATCACACAAGCAGGTTAGAAGTGATGAGTTGTTAACTCAGTGGGAGGATTGTTAGTGCTGTGACAGTGATTCTTCCTGTAACAGTCAAATCCCCCATAAAATATTATTCATGAGGCAGGTTCACAAAACTACCTATAGGCCTATTGTTTTGGTATTTCTTGCCTTTTTCTTTCAAACTATTTGATGCCTTCTTCACCCTAAAATTTTTAGGATGCAGAATTTATTTTAGGACAAGATCATGTGGTAGACCTTCCTCCCAACCATTTTGTTTTGCATTTTATGATTTAAACTGTTTGAAGCAGTTGTTACTGATGCTAATTTATGCCACTTTTTTTTTTCTTGATTAAGGCAAGGTTCAACTCTGAACTAAATGTGGACACATTTGAAGTAGTATCTGATCATTAAAACCATGAAATTCTTGAATGTACTTTTGTGCTCAGAAATTTCCAATGCAAAGTTTTGTTTGCCAAACTGTATGAAAACAGTAACTGTTAAAGTTGCTTTGTGTTGTAATCTTACTAATTGCAAAGGTGGTAGTCTAATGCTGGAAATAGGAAGATCTAACAGCCTATTTCTTTTAAAACAGTTTTATTTAGGTTAGATGGGATTAAATTTATTCTTTTCTTGAGCTAATCTGAGTGCTGCAGATGCTCACAG
This sequence comes from Rhea pennata, assembly GCF_028389875.1. NCBI lineage: Eukaryota > Metazoa > Chordata > Aves > Rheiformes > Rheidae > Rhea > Rhea pennata. The sequence goes on along the minus strand of NC_084666.1, from coordinate 14,400,827 downwards.
CTTGGATTTGAGAAGGTCAGTTCCGTTGCCTAAATGACTGCCCCAGCGCTCTGAGGTGCGTGGCAAGACTGCTGTGACTGGCAGATATGATGAAGGACCTGAGCCCTAGTGGAGCAAACCCTAGAGGATTGGCAGGACGCAGCTAAATCATTTTTTTCCTTCATTGCAAGCAGTTGCTTCATAGGCTTTTACTGCATCAGCACTAGAATGCTTTCTAAAAGCTACTTTCAGGCTAAGGCATCACATGCACACGTTCACTTTGTTTTTTTTTTTTTTCAAATGGGCAGTAAAGTTACAATGCTACTTAGTATATTTAACCATCTAAATCAGGTATTTGATTTTTCAAAAGCTTGGAGCACCCAGCAGTTCCTATGTAGTACTCTTAAACTTCTGGGAAATTAAGTAATATAGTCACATTTAAAGATGGATTTTAAAAGCTTGTTGTTAATTATTTCTTTCTGAAAATAAGGAGCCAAGTATGTACACACTTGCACATAAGCTGGGCTATGATGATGGTTTCACTTTGCCTTGCTTACTATGCTGTAAAACTGTTCATACCATGCTATCAATATATTGGTATTAATTTCTACTACACAGACTGAAAACAACCAGTTAAAGTGCCTGAAGTTAATCTATTGATAGAAATCAGGCATTTGTAACTGTACATCAAACAGCTGGAACTGTCTGTCTATGGTGAGTGGAGTGGGAAAAGGAGGAGAAAGCAACAAAATATGACTGGAAGTAGAGAATTAATACTTCTAAAATTAATTTTGGGCATGCATATTTCTAGTATGCTGTTTTTCTGGAATACTGGCCCAGAGTGGTGTCCCTGGCAAATGCATGAAGTACTGCAGAGAGAGAAGAGCATTTTGAACACTGTAGACCTACGCTGTAGTAATTGCTGTATGTTGCATCTTGACTCAAAGTGAATGCTAGCTTAGACTAATAGGAAAAAAAAATCAAGCTACATCCAGTTTGTTTGGAAACATATCTGTAATCTAAGTGATGGATTTTTTTCTTTTCAGAATAATCAGTGCATTCCAGCTGGATTGGAAAACTACTACTCTGAACAAGACTCCAGTGCTCGAGGGAAATTTTACACAGTCATAAACCACTACAATCTGGCCAAACAAACCATCACGCGCTCAGTGTCTCCGTGGATGACAGTACTGTCAGAAGAGAAACTGTCTGAACAGGAGACTGAAGCTGCTGAGAAATCAGCTTAGTTATGATAAGCTAATTATTAACAATATGTCATTTGAAGGTAACTAAGGGACTTTAAGGAACTTTTCATTAATTACAATTATGGATAATTTAGAGGTTACTCATGTTTATGGTGCAATTGCTTCTGTTTGCTGATACTGCTTTGCAAAAAACAACCAAACAAAAAACTTGCTGCAGACCATTCATGGGTATAAACCAAGGTGCATATCAGCATTGCTTTAGAGCTATGACACCATTTTCAATGTTACAGAAATCCAATGTTATATATGGTCTTGCAATTTATCGGATGCTGACAGATTTCTTCATGGGATTTTTCAGGGCTTGAAACTTAGATAAATGATATGTTCTGTTGTCTGAACTGGCACTATTTATTAATTTTTTTATTGTTAGTCATTTTGCAAACTGAAACACCACAGCCATAACTAGAGTGATCTCTTGTTTAGCTAAGAGCTATATTTATATTTGATTTTTTGCTCCAGCAAGAATGATAATCAGCACTGATATCAAGGGCATAATATAATGACTGGTATGGAGAAAGAAAAGATATGTCAGGTAGAATTTTCTTACATTTCTTTACTGTTGTTGATTTGTAAGTGATAATGGAGTTCTCTGCAACACAGCATGCTCAATGTTTTATTATTGCTGTCAACAGAACTTAACTGCATTTCCACTGTGGCTTTAGCATCTTGGTAAGGATGTGCACTGAAACGTGAACTAGATAAGACACTATGGAGAAACACAAGCATTTTTAGTGATGGATATTGAGGATAGTGTAAAAAACCCATTAAGTTAAGGATGTTCTAATGAGAAATGACATGTTTTAATCATATTAAGAGGCAGAAAGCCTATTCACAATAGATGTAGTCCACTATGTAATTTGTTGGATATGACAGATGGAGTAATGTCTAAATTTGCTTTTCTATTACATTAACATTTTCCCTTTTATATACTATGAATATATTTGAGTTATATGTATAGTTTGCAGTTTGCTACTTTTAAAAACACAGCCTCACAAGTGAAACAGTAGCATACTAGGTAACACAGCTTGCTGTTTTAAAGCTACATGTGAAAACTGAGTGAAGAAGTGTAACTGTCTGTGTATGGCTTGGGAGGGCAAAAGATATAGAAGGGCGTAGTATTGTGGATTCACGTTAAAGTTCCATTGTAATAACAAACTTCTCATCTATTCTTAAGTATGAAAACATGTTTTCATTTTTATTATAAATCTTAAATATATATATTACAAAAAAAATCATCTTATTAATTTATAAGTAAGTTAACTTGTGTGAAACTTTTTAGGTAACCAGGTCACTTTTCTTTTTTTTGTTAATGTTAGCTGAATGTGATATTTCTGGTGGATATGTCAAAAGTTCCATTGTTTTTGTACAGACTATACAAAAATGAAGGAAAACCCATCAATATAGGTTCTTTCTCAAAATATGTAGTAAAACAAACATGGTCACAGTTCCACTTTTACTTTTCTCCAGCAGAGTTGTATTATTAACAACCTTTATTACCAGTACAGTAAAAATAACCATTATTCCTTAATTCTCTAGGTTTGATATAAAATGTGCATTATACAGTAATATCTGTAAAAGGCTTTTTATTATGTCATTATGTTAAGTGGAATGCATAAAAAGCAATAAATTATGTGCCAAATTGTTTCTCTGCATTTAAAATTTCAAACTTATCTTAAAAAATGTTCCAAACATACCATGTTTGCATTTTCTAGTAGGCAAATACTTTATTGAATGTAATTCACATGTAACTTTTGACATTTTCACTCTATACAGAATAAAGAATAAGGATGATACTGCTTGTGGCATATAATATATGGTACATACATTCCAGAAGAGAGAGCAAAACAAAAGGTTCATATGAACATATTTACAGAGGCCATTCAGATTTTACATGAGAAGATCCTATACAGAAGCAATTCATGATATATCTCCTCCTCTTAAACTTAAGGCAATAAAAACAACTTTATGTAATAAAGTAATTCAAGTTAATACATTTGAGAAACAATCAGACAAATTGTTTCTCTCATTATAACATGAAAAACAGTAAAGCTTTAATATGCAGTGAGAGATAACTCACTGCTTCCCATTTGGGGGGTCAGAAGCAGTTTCTCCTCCAACTTCCACTGGCAGCACTGGAAGCAGATTCTTTATCTACAGGTGGTTTTGAGCTTTTTTTTGCATTTAACAAATTGCTCCCAGTTTTAGTACTTTGAAGAGTTTGGCTTTAATATTGTCTCTTTGTTCCAACATCTCAGAACTTCTGTTTCATTTACACAATCTTTTTGTATTATCCTCTTTGCACCTAGAAGTAAAGTGTTTTAGTGGGTGGTTCTGTTTTGTTCTGTTTTGAAATCAACAGCTTTTTTTGATCTCTGACTAAAGTAGTTTTCAAAGATTAGAAGTAGAGGCCATACATACGCAAAATGATCATGATGTGGTAGGACTAAAAGTCTGAGACAGGGTAGGTGCTTTTGCACAGTAACACTTCTCTCTTGATCTGGTCTGCACCCTGGGAGGTGGACTTTAAATATCACAGAAGTGAGGATAACTGACAGTGATCTTTTTTTCTCCTGTTGGCTACACTACAGCTCACAGCTTTCTTACTCGCTGAATCAAAGGTTTCTAGTTCTTTGCAGGATTAAGTTTGGTTTACATTTGATAAGGGGACTTAAAAGAAATGCTATCAGCTCCCTCTGCACTAATGGATATATATGCACACTTATTTGTTGGAAATGCTTCCATCATAGCAGTATGGAAAAAAAGGCATAAAATATGCAGATAGGCCTATCCCACTCCATAAAAAAAAAATGTCAGAAGTTTTAAAAATAGAGCATGTAGATAATATTATGTGTTTTTAATTAGTTATCATACCAGTCCAGGAAAAGCAAGGAAAAGGAACACATCACAAGAAAGAAGAGGATCCATACTCTAAATCCAGCATTGTTTTTGATTGCCTATGAGGAAAAAAAAAAAAATCTCTATTACCATTTCCAGTAAAGGTCCAGTTTGAACAATGACAACCCTAGAAGATGGTTAGTGATTTCTGCCTTCCCTATCACAAGAGAAGAGACAAAACTTACCATTAAATTTCATTAATTTCTCTCAAAATTACTCAGAATAAAAAGGCAAAAATGACATTGTCCAGATCCCAGACAATGTAACTATATCTAAAACATGGAGAACTATGTCAAAAATGTACACGTTTGTTTAAAACTAAGTAAGTTTTAAAGTTCCAAAATGGAAATTCTGTTATCAGAAGTCAGTCTTCCATCCCTCTAAACATCTTCCACCTAAGAAAACCTGACAACTATTTTTGTCTATGCCTTCAAAGTGTCCTATGTAAACTGCTTAAGAACCATGCTTTAAAAGCACAGTAACTAACTCTATGCTAAGTAGTAAAACTCTGCTTTGAATTTTTTTAAAAAATCCCCACCATGTGCCATGACACCATGCCTTGGAGCTACTGACACCCTCCCCCACAAGTCTTTCTACTTTACTCTAAAAAGAGTGGAAATACATTCGCAAACAGAAATTACATTCTAAATACATGTTATGCTTGCTAATGTAAGTTTATGCACTTAAAAAGGGCCCAATTTGCAGAAGGCCAAGCAGTAGACAACTTGCCCTTGAATTGTATATTTTACATGCTTTCAGGAGAGACTAAAAAAAAGGGTAGAACTGAGCCATTTAGAATCCTAAATTAAGAACTTTGTTGTTACGGAAATATTTTCTTTCAGGAACCGAAATTATCTCATTCTAATAAAACAATTTGGATAGATTTGTTTACTAGAAGCATGCGATGCATGCTGCACTGTGAAAAGTCTTTTGATAATGCTTAACATTTACCTTCAGTTCCAATAATTTCAGCACTATTTTTTGTTCTTCACAGGTGCTTAAATGCAGGGCAGGTGACCTTCATGTTAAAAAAATTAGGCTAAGGAGACTTCTGCAGATCTATACTGCTATTTAGATCATGATGAGTGAGACAAGCAGTGCACCCCAACGCACTCTGCAGCTGTAGCTTGTGGGTTAACTCACATGTGCTCTTTAAAGCAACACTTGGACAGAAATAAGTTAGGAGAAGGAAGTGACGCAACCTAGAAACATTACCTCTCTTATGTCTTCATTGCCTTCTTTGATATTCTCGGTTGCACCCACAACTAATTGATGGATATTGTCAATCTCAGTTTCCTGTTAAGAAAAAAAAAAGTTGACAAAGCAGATCTCAAGCACAGAATAAAATCTGTGTATTATTATTAGTTTAATTTTTGCAGTTTTCAATGACTCAAAAGTATAGAGGTAACTAAGTTGTAATTTCCTTACCCATGCTTTTATGAGGTTGAACTAAGGCCACCAAGATCAACAGGAATCTCCCATTTATCTAGAATCAAATTTAACTGTCCAATTTTTGCCAGCTCTTTTGGGACAGCTGCCCCAGTTTACAGAAAAGATGCTATTGGAATTTAAACGATGAAGTTAACAGCACACTAACTTTGAGACAGAGGGATCATTATGACTCACTCACAAATTGCATTTTTCATTCCCACTAGGAATATATACTAATAGGAATAAATAAAAATAGTAAATACCATTGTGATTTTGCTTTTGTAAACAAAAAAAAATCCCTTTTCCCGTTCATTCTTGCATTAGAGATTCATTAGTCTTATGACCAAAATACCCCAAAGAAAATTCTTCAAGCTATATTTGCTGCTGTAACATTATACTAACCTGTTGCAAGACTTTTTCAGTGAATATCTCTTGCAATCTGGAGATTTCTACCACTTTTCCTTCAATTTGTCTTCATAAAGAACAGAAATATTTATCAGAAACTAGTACAAACATTTTCTGCTACTACAGATTCACATTCTCAACCCCCCTAAATCAGGCTATTAAAAAGGCATGGTTATTTTGTTAACAATTTATCCTGTAGCAATAATGTGCAATTACTGTTCTGGAAATTCACTGCTGGAAGAACACCAGCCCACAGCGGTGCTCTGCACCACACACAAACTCTACGATAGCCTTTTCTACGACAGCTATGACCATAAAATCTTCTATTTTTTGCATAATATGAAAAAACCCAGTGGCCCATAAGTAGCTAATTTTGACATCTCCTTTTTGTATATTACTATGAAGTGTGGAATCATCTTGCCCAATACTAATAATCTGAAAAGGTTTGAAAAGGTATCTAGTTTGAGCTAGATACTTGGTTTAGCAGGCAGAGAGCAAAAGGCACCACCAGCCTGTGAGAAAGGCAAGTATCCCCAGGGGGGTCACTAACAGTTCCTCTCCTACTCGTTTCTGTGTATGGAATAGACAACTTGCTGTGAGCAGAAAAACTTAAGCTTTTTTTAAAACGTAGGTGAGAATGTAAGCCTTTATTTCAGATTTACCCAATAGTGCGCGCACTGCTAGGAGGCAGCTTCCGCACTCTGGGAGAGCGCAGCGCGTGAATTCGCGCCGCCCCTCTCCCGAGTCCACTCGGGACGCGGACGCTCCCACCTCACCCCTGCCCTCACCACAGCGTTACAGTTCATGCACCAAGGCGTCCTGCAGCGAACAAGGAGCGCTGCTTACGGAACAGCAGTCTGTCAAATGAGAGGAGGTTGTACCTGACTTCATCAAACAGGTTATTCATTTCCCCCACAAGCCTCTGGTTCTCCTGTTCAAACTGGAAGAGAGGAAAGAAAGAAATCCCGCACGTGGTCACAGTTCACACGCTGGCGCTCAGCAAAGTTTCTTCAACATCCCCCTTCCCGGCTCCCCCTGATCACCGGCTCTGTCACCTTTCATTACAATCGATTTACAGCATGTCACAGCTGAAAAGATCTTCAAGAATTACTAATATTAGACTAAAAGAATGATATGAATCTGCTTATTTGTAACCAATCATTGTAACAGTTGGCATTCTCCAGTTAACAAACCAAGTCTCCAAATAATAACTTCTATTCAAGTTCCTTTGTACTAAAGGAAAATATACTGGATGAAATTTGTGCCCCCTACCCCCTTTTTTAATTTTAGTAATTTCAGTGGGGAAAGCTGTCATAGCATGCAAACTCTCGTTGGATGATCTTTATACTGTCATTTGCATTATTGGTGCACTGCAGGTGGCACGAAGTTAAGAGCACTAAGATTTTGCTACAACATGAAATATTTAACATCTCGTACTTCATACCCTACAAATGCACTGGCATTATTTTAATTTTTCTAGCTGGCCTCTTTCATTTAAAAATTGTGGGTAATCAATGAAACATTTAAATACACTGCTAGCACTGCATTCTTCAAATAAACAAACATAAGTAGAAGACAAACAAGCATAAATGTAAATGAAAATAAGCTTTGATTTTCTAGATGCCCTTCAGTGTCAGATCGCTTGGAACTCATAGAACAAGTTACTGTGTGACAAGTGTGATGGCACAGTTTTCTGAAACAGAACCTGCCCAGCCAAACTACAGCCGCGAGAGGTATCACAAATGATAACGGAGTTAGCTGGGAACAGTAGCATAAAGACTGTTTCAAAGAAGAAAAGTTACGAATGCGGAGCTGGGATTTTCAGAGCGTCTAGATGAGTTAGATGCTACAGTCTGCTGGCTGGGGTTGGTTACAACCCCGGCGCTGGCTCGCAGGGGCGCGCAGGTTCGGCCCCCCGGCACGTTCGGCCCCCCCCGCAGATGGCCGTGGCCGGCCCCAGCCGAGAGGGTCCTGCCCGCAGGAGCCGTCCTGCTGGAAGGGTCACGGCCCCACTTTGCGGGGCGGGAGGAGAGGCTTATCCCAGACATTCTGCCAGGTCTGTGGGACCAAAGCCTCAGTAACAGCTGGGCATTTGAGGTACAGAAACAACTGATGACACTTTTGAAGAATACTCACAAAGTTAGGGAAAGTTCTGGCCTCCTTGGTTATACCAGGATATATTTCTACTGCAAGTACTACTTATGATGCCTCTCTGACAACCTTCACTTCTAAGTCCTGAGCAGCAGTATGAATATAGATGAATACAGAAAACAGGATACAGAATCCACAGCACTTGACGCTGGAGCTGTAAAAGGCAGCAAGCCCTATTCTAGTTCTGTTAATCTATTTATCTTGAACTAGCCTGCATGACACTTTGGGAGTTTAGCTTAAATTCACTCAAGTTACAATTTCATTAGCAGTAAAAATGCAGTGCTCCTCTCAGTCACCTCACAAGGTCTCATTATCCTTTTTAGGACAGAGTACTATGTTGTCAAAGACAAAAATGTCAATAGAGCAGCACTGCTCCCAGACCAGACTTGATTTTCAATCTGCCTGATAGGAAATGAGCACAATCTGAGCAAGCATCCAAACACTTAAAAGTTACAAGAAAATAAGGTGTTTCTCAGAGAGGATAACAGTTAAGTATTTGAAAACAGCTATCATCTTGTGCAAAAACAAAAGAGGAAGGGGGAAAGGTCTGAATCTCTGAGAATTAATACTACAAAGGGGGTCGCGTTACATTGCTGAGAGGCAGAGGGACAACTTCTTTCAAAGCAGTAGTACTGAAAAACAACTTAGCGTTTCAAAGTGGTTTGAACAATGCAGTTCATCATCAAGATACAACATGAGAATTAGTGGCTGTAATACAACATGCAGCTCATCAGGCTCTCAGCTTATTCCACAGTGCCAGTCTACAGGAGAATGCCAAGCTAACGTCACTGTGCTGCTAAGTTTGGTCGTGCTCTTTTGGCTCAGAGCGACCCTCTCCCCCATCATTCCAGCAACATCTTTATCCCAATTCTTTTCTTTCAAATTCTTTTATAGTTCGTGCAACTGCTTGTGCGCATCATTTCAGATGTTGATTTCTGCCATTTCTTGAAATGGTGTTCCAAAATGTTCCAATTTAAACTTCTGCATTATCAAATATTTGCATGTGAAACATTCAAATGGCATTATCACACTGTCTGTACTGTTTCTTTCTATAGAGCAGAGCATTTGTTAAAACTTAATCATCGAATGTGGTGACATTAACTTCACAACAGCAGAGAGTTAAAGGTGTTTCATCATTGCACTCTTTTGGCTTCACCGCTGTTAGGCTCTGATTTTAGTGGAGTTGCATCAGTGAAAAGCTAAGGAAGAGCAATGAAACATCCATGAGGTTCGGCACCGAGGCAACTCAATGGTCATTAACTAAGTGGGACAATCGAGCTGCAATCATTTTCCTGACTACTGTAAGAATAACTATTCTGCACAAATATTCAGCACTAAAAATTCTATATTTTAAGCAGTCATAGTAAAACCCAAGATGATAACCAATTTAGAAGACACATTTTCAATAAAGAAACAGTGAATGCTTTCAATCCCTTACAAATAGCACAAATCCACTTGAGAAGTATTATTTATAAAGTCCCTTTGATATTAAAACCCTCTGTTGGCATGGATTTCTTTTTAAACACTGCTAGATAAACTCTGCAATTTGAAATCATGGCTGAAGAATTATTGGTCTTTGACAGCAGTAAGATATGATAGAACAGTGAACTGAACAAAAGGGCAGAGCACAGAATACATCATATATCAATATGTCACAAAAGAATTTACATGATAGGAACATAAAACAGACTACAGCAATCTCAACAATTTATGGCTTATTAAAGTAACTGCTTTTTATGAAAGTAGAATATTCTGTTACTAAAGCATGGCACAAAGTGACAGATTGCATAGACTTTTCCCAGAATCTAACGACAAGCAGAAATAATCAGAGTATTTTTCATTATCCCACGAGATGAATCATTAAATATACTATACCTGATTATAGTTAAGAGAAGAAATAAGAAGAAAAGAGTCAGAAAAAATCAGACATTTTCACAACTCAAACAGCAGAAACTTTTTTTTTCTGCTCAATCTGACCACAACACATCTGCTCACAATAACTATAAAAACATTAATATACCTGTACTAAGGGTTATAAACTGAAATTTATTGTGCAAATCATACAATAGCCTGCAACCATTTTGAACCATGTAACGATCTCTCCTGTGGGTGAAATAACGAATTAAATTGCCGTTGTAGCCGTATGATTGGGCTTTAATTCATTATTTTACCCACAGGAAGGACCATGAAACCATCACTGAGAATTGTAAGCACAATTTGCCACAACACATTTCAATTTAAAACCAATACAGCAATTTCTATGCTATAACCTATATGCTTCCTTCTGAGCATTGCTGGATTTTTTTTTTTTTTTTTTTTTTTTGAGTAAATTAATGCAGTTAGCCCACTCTTCACAAATCAAACATATAAAAGGTAGAAACTAAGTTGTATGCAATGGCAAACATAATGCAGATGAGAAATAAGTAACTGTCCTTTAAGTGACTCAGTTATCTAGAACTGTGAGAGTTCCTAAGTGTTGGAAAAAGAACGCTTTGATTTCTGCACTAAAAGCACAATAAAAGCAATGAAGTGTTGCAAGGTTAATACTCAGGATTTAATCTGATAGTATCCCAGGGCAATGAAAAAAGCAGTGCACCTACTTGAATTTTCCCCATTTACACCTATTTACACCTTGGACCCACATTTACATAAAAATTAGAATAACAGATCCAGTGACTTGTCATTTCTCTTTACAGTCTGTTAGGAGTGGAAATTACAGAGTATCCAATTTTTGCCGATAAAGGCCAATGCACTGAAAGAGAGCAGTTTCACTGGGGAAGAGTCACCACACATATCCTTAAGACTTTGGGTATTATCTAATTATGGTGTTCATAAACTGAACTGAAAAAAAGTCACTTCAGATCCACAGAACAGAATGGTTTGCTAAACTGTAAACATCAATGCATTAGGTGGCAAAGATCTGAAATGTAAAACTGTAACATTAGAGCAAATAACCTGTTGCACACATACATATTCGAGAAATCTGCATCTCTTTGTTTACAATTTGGCAACTCCAATACAAGCAATCCAATTCAATTCTAAAAAAAATTACCCCCCCAAAATTGCCTCCATCAGGGAACATCAACTAGAAACAATCAGCTCATTTTCTACTTGACAGCTACGTAGGGGGGAGAGAAAAAACATCTATATTCATACTGCCATGAATACTGACTCACTTCTTTAAGGTATAATAAAGGTACTCTCCTTGCAAGGTGTATTGTGGAAGTAACTGATGCTTGTCAATATTTAGTAGAGGTAGAAAGAAAGCCTGTATTTCTTCACAACAGAGCCAGAAGCATAGACTCACACTCGGTGTGAGAAGCAGCTGAGATGCAGACAGCTCTGATTACTGGTGGTCATATATATTGGTGGTCAACCTACAGTGGGGTAAAACAGGAGAGAAGAGCTCTGGATAAGATCAGAACCACGGGAAGATTCAAGAGGTGATTCAGCCCCCCACATCAAAGGGAAATCCCAGCGCAGGACCAACTTTCTGCAAGGAGGCAGTTCAGGTAGCAGCTTTTTTTCAGTTCTAGTTTCCCAGTCTCACTACTAAAACAGAAGTACTAAGGAGTACATAACCAGAATACCTTTCATCTGTGAACTTAAAGAATAAAAATATTCCACAAAACCAGTAATAGTATTTCAATGTGTTAATATATATGGACTGCAAAGTATGGGGTTTTTTTCCAGTAACATTTTCATCTGCTCCTTTTCTATTTGTTTTCCCACTGAACAGACAGGTAAGTTTAAAGCTGAGGGTTAAAGTTTAAAGCACAAATCATTCCTCCAGACTTAAGCACAGCAGTGACACCAGTGTCATATACAATAAATTTTCTTGCAAACTGTAGGCAGAACCATGTAAGCTAGGAATAAAAACATACAATAGTCTTATACTTCTTGTTTTAAGAACATCAGTGTTCTTAAAACATCAGTTTTAAGAGCATCAGTGTTACTTTTACACCACTTTCTCAGGAAGTGTAACTCCTGAAAGCACAACAGGAGTGAGTCAGTGCAAAACAACTAGTACAAAAAAAAAAAAAAAAAAAAAAAAGGCACAGAATAACTTTGCAAGGGTAAAGAACAATAATGGATTTTCTAAAAATGTCTAATGGTTCTCCCTTAGGAACAACTGGCAGAGTGCCAGACAGTAAGTAGTTTAGGACTGGAGTTTTAGGAATCTAGTACTCTTAAGTAGCAAGCTATGAATCTAGTTTTTCCTGTTTCTTAGGACAGAATCACTCTACCTCACAAGCAGTCAATAGAGAGAACTTAATCCAGCGAAAAATTCAAATCTTATGTGGGTAAAATCACCAACTGCAGATGTTTATCTTCCTTCACCCTTGAAAACAAAATCAGAGCAAAACTCACAGACTAAGACAATTCAGTTAAATTGTGAGCTATCTGGAAATTTAGTCTAAAAAGTATAAAAGGGTTCCATGATAAAGCAATGTATGCAGTTCCAAAGTACCAAGGCGAGGGACTTAACGGATTTAAAACCTACCACAGTATGAGGGAGGCTTACAGAACGCAACCTATCTAGTTCCACAGTCAATGATCAGTAAAGCCTTACAGACCTATCACCACTGATATTCCTCTGGATCCTCCAGAAGCCTACAGTAAAGAGGTTAATAATACTGTGCTTAAAAAACGAAGAGAAAAAATAATTTTGAAAGTTTAAAAAGTAGGAATAAGAAAGTCTTTTGATTCAGATTGACATTCAGAAACAAATGATGGCATCTAGAGCAGCCTCTGAAGTATCTTTTCTGTTTCACAAACTATACCATAATTATGTACAGCTCGCTCACATCTGACTGGATGAGTGACACATATTCTGTTTATTAATACCACTAATCATTGCTAAGGAAGACTAAAATATTCACCCTGTGGCAGCTGCTTGCCTTTGTACATCTACTGTCTCCTTACAGATCAGTTTTTATTTTTAAAAGTAATTTTAAAATAATGGAATAGGTGTTAATGCAGAGAGGTTTTCTAAGAATCTGGGAGCACTTACAAAAGAGTTTTTGATATTCGCAAAATATACCTAATAGACAGGATGTCAGCAATCACTGTATTTCAGAAATCTAGTATGCCAGTTCAGTTATAAGCAGAACTAGATCGAACAATACACAAAACAGTGGTGATAGCTGGGAATATACAGAAAAGGAAAAGGTAACATCGATACTTGTATAAAGGAGTTTGCAGCTATTCCTTGTAATACCTTTTAAAAAAAGAGAGAGAGAGAATAAAATGAAATATAACTATTTAACCTGTGTTCTAGGAATAGTCAAAGTCAAAGATTACCAGTCACAAAAATCTTTCTTCTTCAAAAGCTTGATGCTTTTCTGATGTTGCTTTGGCTTCCATTATGCATTGACTAAAAAACCAATCACAATTACAATTTGAAAAGCAATTTTAATTTCAAAGGGCAGTTCTAATGGCTGAAAATAGCTAGTACTATATCATGGCTACACATAAATCTGTTTTTAAGTACTCTGTAGCAATTTTCAATACTAGCTGCTACCAGAAGAATGAGAAAGCCATGTGCAAAAGGCATACCTTGTTATTGAGTCACTCTGCACAGAATTAAAGTTGAAGAAGAATGTGGGTGAATTTACCTCTCCTTACCACACACAGATAGAGTAGAAGACAAAAAACGGACAACAGACAAAAAAGTGTATTTACCATTTGTATTTCTTCAGGTGACAGCTCATCTTCACCTTTGCCATCGCCCCATAATCCAAGGTTAGTATGGGCATCAGGCAAATTCTGGTCTGTAAAAGAACCACCAAAAACTTCACACAATGCAGCACAATGAACAGTGAAGCGTAAAGCATTTTTTTTATTATTCATTTCATAACCCTAATGGAATTATTGGACAACCTTTCTCATTAATTGAGATTCAGTCTATATTTACAGCATACAATACATCAATAACTCTAAACTCCTAGACGAGGACAGAGGTCTATGCATGTATTTAATTTTGTGAACTATGATGAGTTGCACTGTAATAGTAATAATGAAACGTGAAATAATTCATGATGTTCTAAGACCTGTTGGGGCAAAAAACACTGTAATGCTTGAATTTTAATAGAGGACAACACACAATTTTCAAAAACAATTGTCTACGTACAAAACTACTACCTTCCAATGAGATCTGACAGAACCACCAGCTCCTCATTCCTCAACATGAAAACTGAATTCTCAGAGAAATTTTGAGGAAAGTTTCTAGGACAATTTCTACTTCCTCATGTTGTCCAAATGGCCTATTACAGTGCAAATTCTACAGCTCACTGTGCAAGGGGTCACCCTGCATATAATAAGAGTGAGATCTGATCCCACAACCTAACACTTGCACATCATAGCTGCTTCATTGATTGCAGTAGCACTTCTCCTCTGATTAAAGCTAATTATCTGCATAAATCTTACCAGGAGTGGGGCGGAAAACATCTTGAAAGGCTATTTCTAGGATATTCCCTCTGGAAGATTTATTTTTAGGATTAATTATATATTTCTGATATCAAGAGAAAAAGTTAAAATGGGAAAGAAAAGAAGCTATCCTACAGCAACCTACTGTTTCTGAAGCTATTTTAGCATCAGCCTTTAAAATCCTAGAGATACGACTGTAATCTTGGGAGAGCCTCTCTTCCCCACTGGCTGTAGCATTTTTACAAAATCCAGAATCCTGCAACAGATTCAAAGCTGTACCTGCTTTGAATTATCAGATAGAAGTCAGAAATTAAAATAGAAAAAGATTCAGCTTTTACTTTTCCATAGATTTCAAACTTGCTATTTACCACAGCCATTTTTTCAGGCATAGATTTCATGTGTTTCTATTTGCTTTGTTGCAACCTTTTAAACCTAAATTCTTTCAATTATATAAGTAGCAGTGATGAATCATCATTCAGCTACTGACTTCTTGAGACACCACTAAAACCACTCCTGTTTATATGAAAAGTACAAAAGGGAGAAATTTCCCCCTTAATAATCATTATAATATTAGTGAAAGCTCCTGAAAAATATGTATCATGAAGGAGTATTGTTACGTATTTCTCCTTAGAATTGTATATTTTGCATTCCAACAACTAAACCAGGATGTAGAAGAAATGACAATGTTACAAATGAAGCATAAGAAATGAAGAATAAGGAATAAGTGTTAAAAAAATAGATCTTTTATTTCTTACAAATAATCAGGCATAAAAACAAGCTTATTTTTAAAGACTGTTTAGAAAAATTTTCAACTCGTTTTCCATGGGCCATCATCATCATTTCAAATCTACTTCACAGAGACACAAAACTGCTTTGTTCAGGTAATCAATGTATTTATGCTACACCAAAATTATAACAAAGTATTTACTTGATTCAAAGAAAAGACGATAATTAGTTTACAGAGCAAAGAAGGACTATATAGTCCTTCCTTATCCCAAGGGAACCAATTACTTTCAGGCACTGTCAGCACTGTTAAGAAACAGCACCTGTATCCGATGTGACTGCTAATGAGCCAACGCACTTGTGGTTAAGAGGCAAGTGAAACACACGCCTCTCCCCAGAGCTACTCGCATCACTGTGGTAGCTCCCAGCTACCGGGAAAGTGCATCTGCAGCTTTCCCGGAGCCGACAGTAAAGCTTTGCTACAATTCACCAAGCGAAAGCCAGGCAGAGGAACACCAGTTAGCTCCAGTTCCTTTACAGAAATAAAAGTAGTTAACGCATAATGAAGATGTAAAATAACAATCAAAACCCAAACTCTTCTCTGCGCTGAAACGAGACAACTGCTAAGCTAGTGACTGGTTCAAAAGCTACTCACTATTTACATTTATTTCCATAAATTAAATGGTGAATTTTTAACATGAAAATAGATACTGATAGCACGTAAAACTAATCTCCAGGGAGAGTATTTTCCTGCAATGAGGTGTGTTCAGTATAATTCTAATGTAAACAAACATTTTGTCTCAAAGCAATCACATTTTGCTTTGGTTTTGTGTCCCCCCCCCCCAAAAAAAAAAAAAAAAAAGCCCAAAGAAACAAACAAAAATACCCAAGCTCTGTTTCAGCACTCTGAGTCAAACACTCATCATAATGCTCAAACTAAAGACAGGACCCCAAGCTACTCTCAGAAGAATTATCTTTGCAGCTGAGATATTTACGCAAGGGACCCAGGCAGTCTGGAGACAGATACTCCATAAATAATCACCACTCTCTAAAACACTGATAACCTAAAGATGAAATAATTTACTTCTACACATGATCATTTTTCCAATTTCTTAAAAATTAGAAAGTTACTTGTAAAAAACAAAACAAAACACCCCCCTCACCAAGAATTATAACGTTTAAACTGAGCTTTCTGCTTTCCACTCCTCATGTTATTACCATCTCTTCAGCAAGGATCAGTGAAGTCACAAGGCTGATTTCTATGAACAGCAGCAACCAACTCATACATAAGAAAGAATCACATATATTGTATTCGCTTACAAACTGTTTCAAGTAGATTTATTTTGATACATCAGATTCATAGTTTTCTCACAGGTTAGTCAGCATCCCCTTATGAGCACTGCATCAGCATCACTTATGGATCTGGACATGTGATAAATAATATTTCCTTTCTGTTTACTGTAGTGGTTTACTGTGTCCAAGGCGACCAAAGAACACTGTTTTCCACGGTGTGGCTTAGATTTCTGAGCTAAAAGCTGTAATGACACTTTTGTGTGGTGGCAGTGCATGCTTTCACAGATTGCAGAGACATTCAGGAACAAGGAAACAGCACAAAACCATAAGGATGGCTCAGGATTGCTGCTTCTTTGCTGGCACAAACTCACAGCTGTGAAATACTGATAACGTGTTAAGGTGAAACTCATCTCTCTGTGTGTGTGATGCATCTCTTAGACATACAATAAAAATGTAGTGTGCACTAGAAATGACATACACAAAACCTTTACCATTTACAGTAAAGTTTATCTAAGGGAAAAAAAAAAAAGCATACTGATAGGGCTGCAGAATTATGACCTGGTTAGACAGATAAGCAAAACCGTATCAGAAAATGAAATGGTTTGCACACTGTGAAGTAATTCAGTATTAGAGTCTCCATCCAGAAATGGAGGACCCACTTCATATAAATCCACCCTCTGTATGATCCTGTAGTCAATATCTAAAGGAAACTTTCAACAAAAATGAGGCAAGAAACAATACCTGATTATCAAAACAACACTGCCACTCAATGCATTTCCTCTACCTTGACAAAGCAGTATCCTCATGTAATGTCACATTTAATACAGTTTCTGTTTCTATCCAAAAATAAATTTTACACTGTAATCACACCATATTTCATATTCCTCTAGACAACCAGATAGCAGAATTCAAGCCAGGGAAAGCAACACAGAAATTCCAGAAACAAGAGTTCTCTTTAGGCATGAAACCTGAAATTGTCTGCACACTTATTTCTCAGAAAGGCAGCGGGCAAGAAGGTCTGTTTTGGGATGTGTACACTGACAAACTAAGGGGCCATTCTGCAAAATAGGTGACAGAAGAGGCTTGAATCCCACAGCCTCAGTAGCAGGCCATTAGGGAATTACAACCAACATTCACAACTTCTGTCAAGAACAGCAATAGCTAAAAATGAACTGCGATCAGAGATACTTCTTTAGACTTCCGGGTATTTCCTGCCTAGTTGCACTCCCTAGATGTAATTTTTCCAAGATGGAGATTTAATGCTCCAGAGAAAAATATCCCCTAAATTACTGAACCTGGCCATCTGGTAACCTCCCCTCTACGAGCACATTCTACCTGTGTGTTCCAAATTCTGTTGCAGTGGTGCCCAATTCAAAATCTCCAAGTCTAAAAACTAGAAAGTGTTCCTAGAGAGTAGCTGAGCTAGTTTCTAATTTCTTTCTATCAGTGAAAAGAATATGGATAGCTCTCAGACCCATATAATTACACGGATATTAAAAAAAAAAAAAAAGTTTGCATAGAGCTTACTGTGAGGAAGAGGGAAGCCAGCAAAACAGTAGAAGTCTTTTTTAGCTGGTTGGAAAGTGCACCTGAAACATGTGGAAGTTTAAGACTGTGCTTCCTCAGTACGCCACCATGCTTCACAAAAGTCTGATCAACCCAGGGAAAAAGGAAATTAAAAACTGCAAGTCACGGGAAGAAGCCTTATAGTAGCCCTTGCAAAATGAAAAAAGTACTATTGAATGGACAGTGCTTACCACAAGTAAAATCTAACTTAATTTTATTCTTACCTTTGCTTTCCTCAGCAGACAGCTTTTCATCAGAATCATCTAAAGAATTCTGTGGAAGTTTTTCAGGGGAAAGAGGTGATTTGGAAATGCTGCTCTGCTCAGGTTCAAGTCTGGACCTAGAAGCATAAGCATCTATAATTCAAATGACTTCATACAACTGGATTTCTCAAAAATGAGAGCAACCAGCAATTACTAAAAAATTTAACAAACGTTAACCTGGCCTTGCAAAATTCTCATTAAAAATTTCCTAATCAAGATATAAAAAGTACTTAACAACTTTCACCAAATTTTATTACAAAAGTGAAGAAAGCATGTTCTTTCTGAATAAAACACATTATATGCTCAGAGTTGAGAATTCTGAAGATTACAACATAAAGACACAGGCACTTTATTAAATTTCCTTTCAAAAACCTAGTGCATTAAAAAGCATAAGATTTGATATTCTCTTTTCCTAACACAGTTCAGACATATTGAAAAATTTAGTAGCAATAGACAACTCTTTTTTTCCAAGTAACATTTACAATTTTACTTTATATTGCCAATTAATTTTGAAAAGTAAGAAAATACAACAAAATCAACTATTTCTGAAACAAGTATTTTTAGTTAACTAGCTAAAAATAATAGTTTAACTAGGATGAAAGTGATCCTTACCTTACCTGACAAGAGACGTTTAGACCATTTAGAAGAAAAACTGTATGTAATAGACAGATATATACTACATCTAAATCCCTGCCACATAATTTTAAATAAGAAGCCAATACAAAATATAGGAAGCATATTCAGTGATTATATGATAAATATTTGTCAAGTTTGTTTCGCTGTAGCACCAGAAGAGTTTAAAATTAATAGCAATATATTTTATTCAGTAGACTACTGAGATTTACTTTTGTCTACAACTAATTCTGTAACAACTACATAGTAGATATTTAGATGTCTAACAGCTATGCTATTAGAGAAGCTAAGAAACATACTAAGACTTCTGAAGGTTGGTGAAAATTTGCAGCTCAAGAACACAAACGACTGAGAAACAGTAACAAGCTGAATCACCTGCTGTGCCACCTTCATCACTTCCCCCCCTTCCAAATATAATGAACAGTTAATCTCATTATGATCTGCAATCTTCCCCTGCTGCTTAACAGAAGGTGTTACATTTTGTGCTCCTTTCCTTCTTTATATTGTGTCTAAATTCTAAAATGTTGAGGGGAAAACAGAATATAATGTATTAGTCATCACTGAGTAACTACTGTATTTAAACAAGATGAAAGGGAATCCTTTTTAGTTACAAAAACTATCTGCAAGTGCTAGGATTTGGGAAAATTCACAAAAGAACCTCCTACGTATCCCCCCACCTCCTCAAGTCCCAAATTTGACTAATACTGAGAAAAAAAATAGACTTATCTGGATGCCCATGCAGTTCAAATAATAGTTCTCATACTAATAAAATGCCAATTCCCCAGATAATGAAAATCAGCTTTATTTGAATAAAAGCTATGCTCTCTTTTTAAGAATTGTATACATCACTCAGCAGAAATTCTAATGGAAAAAGAAGTTCAAAATTTGAAATGAAATGTAACTTTGAATTACCCACTAGCATAAAAACTTGACATTGCAACAAGGTATCTTTACAAAAAAAAGCTGGTTGTGTTTGCATTCTCAAGATTTCATTCTCGGGAATCAATCCAATGCAACTGGCAGAAGTTTTTTTTTTTACCACAAAATGTGAGTTAATACATAAACGCAAGTTGTATTATTTAAGACTAATTTCTACCTAATTAAGTGATATTTTAACTTCTGCCATAAGCTCTTTTTTATTTCTCTCTGTTTAGTATACATCAGATTGACTTTTCTCCCCTCTGTTTAGCCCTCTGAGAAAACGTGAAACTGGGATTTCATACGGAAACAGTAGCATAAGAGTCAGTAAACAGAGTAGCTGATATTTGTTCTCTAATTAAACAACTGTAGGAGTTGTGCTATCTTTCTTTGAAGATCTTTAGCATAAAGAATATTGCTAAGGTTACATATTCTTGCACGCTAAAACATCACATGGTTTGCTTCTATATTATTTTCAGAAAAGTTATAGGGGTTACAAAGGGTTTATCTTACTTTCTCTCATAATAACTTTACTTCTTACCAAATTCCAGGGCTGATTTAGTGCATTTCATTCATTTGTTTTTGGCTTGTCCTACTATTCATGTCCCAGAAGGATAAATCTGAGTTAATTCAATTATGTTTAATCATGGTGAATCACTCCAAATAAAATGTATTTCCCTTCTGGATTATTGAATACATCTCTCTAGTTTTGATGTGAATAGTTGATCTAGTCAAACACGAAACTGATAAAGCAGCATAAATTCCTGGAAAAATACTCAAGAATTTATCTGTTGATGTGTATGTTATAAAATTCCATATTTGTATATGAGAATGCTCATAAGGGAACTTAAGGCTAGAATTTAAATACTACAGATTGAGAAGACAAGTGAGATCTTCTGAAGGTATTAAAGAAATTACAAACTTGCAAACTTGTGCATTCTCACTGTCACTCTCACACTTGACAGTGTGGAGTAAAAGAAACTCATGAAATGCTCTGGTTTTCATACTTGGCTCGAAAAAACAGACAAAAAAGCCAGCACATATCTTCAATTTCTCCCAGACTTTTTCGCCTCTAAGTTAGCAGTTTGAATGTAAACCATGACGGTAGGAAGCAGAAATTGTTTTCTTTTAATTAAAAAGTTTTGATTTTTATCAGGTTTCTACATGGCATGAGACCCCACCACCTCAAGCAACATTTATTTGTGATCTAATCATTTAAAGAGATAAGAAAAAAGTGAACGTCCTTTGTACCTAAACGATGGTATCTTGGTATGCTGAATTGCATCTTTGAGACATATTATAAATGTGTAGGATTCCACACAGGATTATTTAACACTGATTATTATTAATGGCACACATGAAAATGTTTTGATGTCTTTGAAGAACTCTGATGGGTTTATTAACCCATATTTTACTGATCTGGTGGTTTAACCATTTACATATATGAGAAAATACAACAATAAATGTTGTCATCCTGACATTTACAGACTTAACTTCTCACGTGCTAGAAACTTAAAAGAGCTTTGGAATGCATCTGCCGATAGTTGAAATAGCGTCTCCAACCATGGCTCTCAATCGAAAAGATTCTCATTAGATTCTAAATGTGAATAATTGTTCTCTTGAATGTCCTACAAACTAAGGGTACAGTTAAAACTTTTTTTAAAAGCAAACAAACAAACAAACAAAAAAAAACAACAACGAGAGCACACTACTCACAGTCTCTTCTTGTCTATTACTTGCTTAACTCGGATGGCTCTTTGTTCAGAGTACAGCTTACACACTCCTGTTCAAAGCACCATGAAACAAAATTTGAGGTCAGAACAGCATGATTTTGTTTCTTGGAAAGAGCAATCAACCATTCATTTTTAACTATTCAATACTGCAGAAAAAACACTAAGTACTTTTTAAATAATCTTCAACAAAGTCCAAGACAGCCGTTCTGTGCTCCTTCACCTGAGTAGACTGGACACCTTTGTGTGCTGAAATGCAAAAGAAAGATACAAACTTTTAACATAGCTATACTTTACATATAGATCTGTAAAACAGAAAATTATTACAACATAGCAAAACCCCAAACCACTTACTGCCCTATGATCTTTATTTTATTGATTCGTGAAGGCCTATTGTTTATATGTTCTACTAAGTCATACCAAGTTTATTAAATTTCTAAGTAAGAGTACATGTCATCACCCAAAGCATAGAAAAACAGATCGGCTTGCTTAAGATGAAGTTATAAGATTTTAAGTTCTCTTTAAGTCTCCTTAAGTTTAGACTATAAACAAAGCTTTGGTTCTTATTGTGTCAAGCATCCTTTTAATTCATAAACATTAAAGTTTCTTATTTTGATATTACAAAGTTCCTATGCATAAATTTCTTCCAATGGTTCTGAATCATACAGCCAATATGTTTAGATGGCATTTCAAAGTTGATGAAATCTTTAGCATACTTAGTCCACACTGCCACACCAACACAAGGCTTTTTTTCTAGGAAAGGTATCCTGTGTTTCCAGATAACACGAGAGTAAACTGAACTTTACAAAAACGATGAATATGCTTTATGTTCTAGTTTCATCTCCCAATAAAGTGCCTTCATTTGGATGATAATGAATTACCAGTTCAAGTATTTTTTCTTCTCTTCTAATTCAAAATTCATCTTCAAATATTGATAAAACACACAAATAAAGCAACGCAGTTGGACATGGCAAAACAGAAGTTAGCTCTTGAACTCTCTTAAGAGAGTTCTGTAAAGGTTTCATCTCATCCTCAAGTTGTCAAAATGTCCTGTTACTTTACTGGAACTATGTTCAACAGTGAACAAATCAAAAAAAGCAATGTCATTAGCACTTTTCATAATAAAACTGATGCCTCTTGATGTATTGGTAAATTACTTGTTAAAAGGAAAGGGGAGAGGGGCAGGGGAAAACAGAATATTTACTGCCACAATACTCTAAATGACCACTGAGTTCTGTTTTTTGCTAGAGCTCAAATTTTTAAGAGCTGTACTTATCAACTCAATAAAAAGGTTCATATTTGGTTAAAATCTTTACAGAGTTATAATATATTATCATATAGAATTTATTCCTTTGCATTCAGCGATTTGATTATCTCAAATATGGAAAGAGTCTGTATTTTTAATACTTCACAGGTAGACAAGCTAGAAAGAGATAACTATTGATTTTTGTGAGCTTTGGTTCAGGCCTCTGTGCCACAGTGCTGAGTTACTATTTAAATACTAAATATTTAAGACTCTACATGCTGGCTTCTCCTTTCACTAACTCTAAAATAAATCAAGTATAGCATTAACCAGTCAATGGGATCACACAGGTGCAAACAAAAAAGAAATAACATTTTTTCTGTTTTTTTCTAAAAACACTTCAGATTCTAAAACATCATCCAATATTCAGCATTATATTAATTTTTATCAATAACAAAGAAAACATATGTAGAAGTTCCTCAGTTCACCTTCTGTTCTCAGCTGATGAATGGCATCTGCACATGTCCTCATAAATATCTGAGCATCTTGATCAATCTGATCACGCTCTGTATCCGTCATCCTCACGTATTCAGACATAATATGGCTGAAAAACAATATGAACTGTCACTTTAAAAAACCCTCAACATTTAGGCCTTCCTCCCACTAATTATCTCTACAGAGGCTTTTTTTCAATACTGATTTTCACAGAAAAAGAAGATACAAATCATGCTTAGAGTAAAAGTATAACTCATCACTCTTCACAAATGCCGTTTTTATAAGGCTGCGAGTTTTTTAAAACATTTTTAGACTGGCAGAAGATTTGGGAAGAACTACCTATCCCATCATCTCCTATATAATCCAACAGTGAATAGATATGGAGAAAATACAACCAGAAACTCAGTACTTATACCAGTTAGGCATATTTCACTTCTAAAAACAAGAAAACAAACAGAATAGAGAACAGTTCAAACACTGGAAGGAAGAACAAAATATTGGAATTAATTTTACTTAAGTGCATGTTTTTTTACTCAAAATGCTGAACTTCATTTTTAAAGTAGGTGTGCTATGCTATCTGTGCATTCAAACAGTAGTAAAGAGGAATATAGGAAAATAATGTATTTTTAATATGAAGTAGACTCTAAGATTTATTAAAACCTCTTCTGGCTGTTTACTTCTAATTTAAAATGAAACATTACATATTTAATAGTTTCTAATAGGATTAATATATCTTTTTGTTAACAATTTAATGAAAATAGACACCAGCTACAAAAGGCCAAATAATAATGGTGAGTTTTAGGCAAGGCTTTCCATTTAATATTTTCTAAGTCCAATAAAATAATGGTTCACTTCAGAACACTTAAGAATTTTTTTGTTCTCTTTCTTTTAGTAAAGTATTAATATATAGTAGATATCCATTAGAAAAACATACTATCTGAACGCATTTATTAGTGATTCCATGCTGTAGATGTCAGGATAATAAAACTTTGCTTTAGTGTCTTATCCAATGTTTATCACAGGTTTCCTGATCATATGGCACATTACGTTTTCCATTAAAATCGGGGAATATTACCTTAATCCATATCTTCATTTTAATGTAGATTTTTGTTTATATGAGAAAAGTCTTCCACTTGTTCAAAGTATGTACAATACAAAATATATATATACACACACAAGTAAAAACAGCGAATCTTCAGTTTGCAAAGCCAGTAGAGCCTGATGTCCTAGAGATGCCTCTTACACGCTTCACCGCAACAATCCCAAATCCCCTCTATATCCACTGCAATCGCTGCCACAGGAGTACCTACAACCATTCATAGCCTCTCCTCTGTCACCCCGCATCACGACGGCATTGGCATTGACGAAGCCAATTCCCTCCTACATCTTCAATGCGCAGTCAGCATGATACTCTCTGATTTCCTCCACATAGTTTCATGCTTACTCCAGTGCTCCTGAGCATTATGTCAAAATATTCTGACCTCCGTCATGTGCCTCGTGGCATACGAGAAAAAAGCAGCACGTTCTGCATCTGGTTTGAAAATTGGCAATGGTTGACTGGTTAGCTAGTATCCAAGTACAAATTAGCTAGCAAACAGAAAAGCAAACTGATTAAAAGTAATCTATATTTTATTCATGTTTGTTTTCTATACATTCATACATTTGCATGTAACTGTGAGGGCTTTTTCACCCTCCGATTAAAACTACTCTAGATTTTTTTTTTTTTTGTAACTTGTAACTTACATAAAAGCAGTCACATAGGATCTTCTCATTTATATTTTACTAGTTGAATTGCTCAAACGAATTGATTTTAAATTGTCAAATTTTAGAGATACCTGGTGGAAAGCTTTTTCACAGCTCAATGAAGATGGCATATTGATAGTTACATATTGAATGTAAGACAACACAGGCTATTAAATACATTAGACCTCTTACCTTACTCATATATTGTTCTTTTGCTTACTATTCTGAGGCATAAAGCAAGTTCTCAGCATCTGTAAAGTCAGCAAAATCCTTTCGTATACCCATCTCCATGCAAGCCCAGATAGCAAGGGATTGGACCCATCTGGTACGGGATAATGTACAGCATTTTGCAGCAATCCCCAGCTCGAGAGTTACTTGAGCATGCTGGGCACTCAAATTCAAGGGTGGAATAAACAGCTTCATGATGGCTCAATTAAGCAAAAAATCTCCACTATTCTGTTTCAGGGCACAATAATCAGTTTTGACTGCTCTGCTACTAAATACAGTACAGAGTTCTTATATTTATATGTCTAAGTTCTTGTACCCTGCCCAACTTTGTGGTATTTGAATAGTTGTTTTCCATGCATTTTTTTAACATGACGGAGTAAAATAAAGATTACAAAATCCAGACCGTAATTTTCTTTTAAATTAGACTTTAAAATACATACAAGAAAACTGCTTCAGGCATGCTTTATTTTTAATGATAGGGTAAGTATTAATAATCTAGTTATACACTGAGGATAACTATAGCAGTCCTAGCTCTGGAAAACAAGTTGTTTAGCTACTTTTCTAGTCGCTAGTATAAAAATATAGCAGACTCAATTTTTAAGCAGGAGCACTAGCTTCAAAGGCAGCAAAATGCAGCTTAACCTCCCCCCCAAAAAAGAAAAAAAATAACCTTTTCTTTATAATTGCTTATAGCTTACATAGTATCCAGTGTGAGCATTTTTGAACAAGATTTGGTCAAGCTACTCAGAGTCAAGGATACCTGAAACCCCAGTCTCCTCTGGAGGGCAAGAACGGAATCATACAGATACAATCACTTCGCGTTATGTCAAAGCACACATGGCATCCATTGGTACTAAGAGGGTACCAAAGTCCCAATTACACTCCTTAGTAAAACTGCACAAGTAGATTATACTGAAAACCCATCCAATCATCATTTTCTAACCTTACTGTGAAAAGAAATAATTGGTTAGAAAGAACAAACTAAGAAGGGGTAAAGCTGTGCCCTGCACATCAAAGATAAAAATACTTAATCAGAAGTAATAACAGCACAGCCAGAGCATAAAACACACGCTTTGGCTACTGCTATTGTAGATAAAGAAGGCAGGAAAAAAAACAGCTAAAAATGAAATTCTTCTAGGTTTTTTTCCCCTAATAAATAGGAGGAAGCTTTATGAGAAACTTGGGCTGGAAGACAACTTGAGTTGTTTTGTGATTCTTAGCAGGGAGAGCGAAGAGTAAGATAAAGACATTGTTCATCAAGTAGGCAAGCTTCAATTGTCTAAGAAAATTATTCAGTAAAATTGTATAGAAAAGGAAAACCTAAAAAGGAACAGAAAAAGAGTACAGATGAACTAGCTGTTATCTTAAAGAAATGATACTAGGCTAATTTGCAATTATGCCCTTGATGAGAGAGAAGCATTGGCAATGCAGTAGGAGATCAATTTGGCTATTTCATTAGCTCTTCATTAAGCTCAAACACGATGAAGTGGCATAGAGCAAGTGGACAGTCTGATTGCTAACGATAAGTCTAACCAAGCACAATATGTAGGCACACAATCAGAAAAGGTCTAGTCCTGGAGGAAATATAACAAGCAAAAGATGACAAAGATAACACAGTATTAGTCTGCAAATACTAATAAGAGAAAGACCAAAGAATGTGTTGGCTTGTTATTCAGTAGAGAATTAAAGCTTTCCACAGGGTATGAAGAAAACCAAGATGTCTTTTTTTTTTTTTTTTTTTTTTTTTTTTTTTTTGCATTAACTTTCACCAGTAAGACCAAGTGAAAGCTATATTTCCTTCAACTTACTGCTTCCAGATTATCTGGGCCCAATTTAGTACCTTTGCTGTTCAAAACTTTTATATATGCACACACGCACACACATGTATATATATAAATTTGTTGAGGTTTTCATCAGAAACAATAAGTGGCAGATGGTATTTTAATAACATAATGCTATTATGTGAGCGAGTAAATGGGCATGTGGGTATGAGAAAAAGAGCGTATGGAAGAGCGAGCATGTGTGAGAAAGCACGAGAGCACGTGCACGGAAGATAGAGAGAAGAGTGTAATGTGTGCTTCAAGTCATGGCATAAGTCTGTCTGAAGGTGCAAGGCCTGCTGGGATAATGCTGAAGGTAAACTTGATGAAGTGGTATATCCATCCTATCTGTGTACCAAAGGCATGCTCTTAAGGAGAACTGACTGACTACGAAAAAAGCCCAAGGTGAACACATCCGTAAGAATAAATTTATTAAATTTGCAGAGGCATAAGCTAAGGGGATTAAAAGTATGTCAGGAGAACAAGATTTCAGTTCAAAACAATACCACCAATGTAGAGAAATGACACAAAGATTATGAATAAGGAATTGTCAAAAGCTCTTTGTTGCTGCAGGAACAATTGCCTGAACGCTTGGAGAATGGGGAACAACTGTTCTTCAGAAAGTCGTCTACGACCATAAACTGAACATAAGTAAACAACGTCACACTATTACATAAAAGGTGATCATCATAATGGGAAGCATAAACAGTAAAATTCACTAAACATAAGAGGTAATCTTCTTGCTATCCTTAGTGTTTCGCAAGGTCTCAGCTGGAGTATTGTTTCATTTGCATCACCAACTGGGAGAGCATCC
This sequence comes from Rhea pennata, assembly GCF_028389875.1. Lineage (NCBI taxonomy): Eukaryota > Metazoa > Chordata > Aves > Rheiformes > Rheidae > Rhea > Rhea pennata. Next base: position 14,372,803 of record NC_084666.1, on the reverse strand, counting down.
AAAAGCGCAAAAGGAGTATGATCAAAGAAAACATGCACAAAAAACTGAATATATGAATATACCATAATTGTTGATTCCAGAAGAGGCTGAGGCAAGATCAAAGTAGCTAGAACAAAGACAATTTTTTTTTTAATAGCATGCAGAAGGAAATAGCAAAAAGAATGTCAGAGGGAAGATACGGATCTCCACTGGAAAAAATGTTTACAAGTAAGCAAGTCAGTGTTAGCAACAATCCAGACTGTTTCCCTTCTGTATCTATCAACTATGTCCTTTTTTCAGCTCATCATTTCTGTGCCTCTATTTTGCTGGCAAAGGACAATGAACCAGAACTTACTGAGGTGTGACACCGGCTTTAGTAGAATTAGTAACTCTTTCTGCTGGTGCATGAAAATATTTTCAGCTTAGTGATTCAATAAACTTCAACTGAAGCAGAAAAGATTGATTTCTTCTAAGAATGTATTACAAAAGTGAGAGATTAGGAGTGAAAGTGAGCACGAGCAAGAGTTTGAAGCAAAAAGTTGAAATTAACTGGTTCTAGAATACCGATACTTACTGTTTATAACAGAAATATGCTCAATGTAACACCTGCAAATACTCCTTTACAAATACATATATAGACACACACACACACATATTTGTGTGCATTTATGTATGACTATAGTTGTAAACACAACAGATATTTTAAAAACAAGATGTCCCTTTAGACATCTGGTATGCTTTAAATTATTTTATTTAATTACTATGTTTAAAAATTATTTATGTTTTGTGCATTTTAATTTACTTCCCATTTCCATCCAAATACTGTCCAGCATAAAGCTCAAGCAACAAAACATTCCACAACAACATATTTTAGAATTTCTTTTCCAAGTCTCTGGGGAAGCTTACTGAACCACTTCAGCTACAAGTACGGCCAGTATGGACATACCTGAATTAGTATTTTCAGTTTTATAAAATATTATTGAGACATTCTAGAATGCTGCTACTAAGAACTGCAATTTCTAAAATGAGATATTTTAACTTATTAAAGAAAATAAATTAGCTGTCCAACAATCCCAAAGTTCTCCTCTCAAGTGAAAGGTTCCTTCCCCTTCAAGTATGAGGTGTTCTCTGGTCAACAAGTTAGAAGTCTCTCAAGTAATTCTAAATGTCTGATTAAAGCATTTAGAATAACTAGTGGTCTTTAAAACATCTCAAGCTTGAAAGATCCTTTCAAGAGACCGTGGAGGAATCCCAGAGGACCATTTCAAATTTATAGGTCATGATCAATGCACCACAACCAGTTCCCAGCACAGTATTACAGAGGAACACAGAACTGCCTTGATAGATCAGTGGTCAAAACCACAGAGGAATCACTGTTCAAAAGCAAAGGCCCGAGCTCTTCTCAGATGAAACGTCAGACAACTCTCTCGAAGACTGAATAAAGGCTCTCACACAGCAAAGCAAAGAAAGCAATGCAAGAAAGAGATGATACATGGATTACAGTAAACCGACTGAGAGGAAGAATATATAGAACATACAGCAATAATACACCGAAAATGGGAAGATAAGTGGCAACCTACATTTGAAAGGCATGATCGCAGTTTGGTTAATAGCCCCAAATGAAAAACACCACCACTGGAATCAAGAATCCCTGCCTTCTCCTTTCCAGGAAGGATGATCAATCTGCTCTGCTGGAATCAGGGCATAACTAAATGGAGAAGGAAGAAATAACCCTCTTGCTTTAAATCTAGTTCTCTATAAAACTGAAAAACAGAGGGTCCTTTCTTTTTCAGCTATGCCAACAACATAAATGAGAAATTATTGCATTAAAACCAACAGTTCACCAGCATATCATGTATGAATCTGTTTCTCATCACAGATTTAGGAAAGATGTTTTGGTTTCTTTTTTTGTTATTGTTTATGACTAACACTCAAATACTCATTAGATATGCATTACCCAAATTACATGTTGCTAGGAAAGTCAAAGATCACAATTTAGCTGGGATAATTTTCTAATACTTAAACTTCTTATATTATGCATATTTATGAATCAATTGCAAATGATTTTTTTTTAATCACCAAGTAAACTTAAACAATTAATCAGTTCTGTTTTAAGGAAAAATTCTTGGTTATTCTTCTTTAAAATATTTTATGTGCCTCAAATATCTGTACCTCATATGTGCTTTCCAAATACCAATATGAAGCTTAATAAACTTATTCAAAAAAGCTGGTGACCTTGACATACACCAGATATTAAGGAACACCCAAATATTTTTTATTATTGTTGTTTCCAAGTATTTTCAAAGTATATATTATCCAACTAGAAACTGATTAATTTTCAAATAATCCCTGAGGTGCCTTAAAGCATTACTAACTGATGAATTGTACTTCCTTCCACAGACACTTGGAGAGTTACTGCAGTTAAGAAAACATCAAAAGGAAAGCTCAGTGATCGCTACTATTAGTAGGAACAGTGATGCAATGTCACATGAATTAGCTACATGCTTCCTACAAAAATATCCAGCTTAACGAATATATTCATTGATCATGAGTATGACACCCAAAAGACAGTGAGAAATTTTAGATTAGCTTTGAAATATGTAAATATTAAGATAAGTAATTAAGCCAAAAAGAAAGTCTTTTAAAAGATCTCCTATAAAGTATGTTCTTTTTTAAAAAAAGTTAGTTTTCTTTAAAGGCAAGTCTCTAATGTTAAATACAACATTATTTGTATTGGGTCCTTCCTTTAGTAGATACAACTGATAACAACATGAATCACTCACCTTTTGCTACTTACTCAGTGCTTTCACTATATTTAAATATATACATATAAAATATATATACAAAATTTCTTTAAAATGCTCACTATATTTAAAGCCCAAGTTCCCACTGTTATTGCCACAGCTTTAGAGAATAAAAACAACCCACAATTTTTAAGCCAGATTATAAGAAATAACCATATATTTGGAGTTAAGTTTGAAGGAGGAGTTGCTGCATGTACTCCTCTGTAAATCAGAGTCTTTTAGCAGGCCCGTTTACAGAGTATGTCTTTCATCATAACTTGTGTTGTCAGTGAAAGATGATTCATTGCTTGCATTAGTAAAGCTCTTGTAGGTTCTAGCCAGAGATCAGAACCACAGTAGACAGAATACAACAGGAAAGATGACAAGATAGCAAAATTCCTTAACACAGAAAGCTGAAAAGCTAAGTATAAGAGACAGCAAATAAATCCTTATAAGCAGGAGAAGATAAAGAGGCAACACCATAATTTTACTTAGCAAGTTTACATCACCATAGCACTAATTTAAGATGCTTTCCCATGCACATATTTTAGTGATAAAAATCACCACAAGAATGACCACAATTAAGGAGGCAAATTAGCAATTACTAATTCTTAAGTTTTTTGCACTCAGTTTAGCCATTTCAGTTAAGTATTTAAATTTGATAAAATGGGTCTAGGCCTAAGTTTCAATGAACTCTTCTTACATCTGTCTTTTGCCATTGCTAAAATTTTTTCTCTAAAAATTAATTAAAGATCTCCCCTTTGCTGCAGGACATTTTATGTATGCCAAAATTAAAAGATGCTCTAAGCAAATAATTTATAGCCTGCAAAAGTAAGATCACAGAAGCAAACACCTAGATCTAATGCATTATGAAGAAGTTTTATAAAGTTGAACAATCCAATTAAGTAACCTGAAAGCCAAACTTCACCAACGCATTGTGTTACAGTTGAAAAACAAATAGTGGAATTAACAAAATAAAAAGTAGTCAAATGTCGTTAACAAAATTAAACCACCTATAAAATTTCCAGGTTAGACTAGTAGAATTAAATTATTTTAAAATTTTCCCCATAATTATTGAAAAGTTATTAAAATTGCTGTTTTAAATGACTAAGGTATTTGTTAAAACTGGAGAGGCTGGAGGCTATGGTTCTCTTTTATCCACAAAGCAGAATTGCATAAGTAATCTACAATAGAGTTTGACACTATTACCTATTTTAAGTTTGACCTTTAAGGACAGGATCAATTGGAATCAGAGATGAGATCTGAAGGGCTTTTTATGGTTTAAGAATGAAAAGCACTCCTCTTTCTTTTCCCCTCTTTAGCTAATGCCTGAGGAAAAAAAGAAAATCACTGAAAATTACCATGATAACTAGTTGAAAGGGAATTTATTTTAAAAAATTAACAACTTTTAGAAGCCAAAATAGCTCTCACTATCACTTTTATACATGTTACTGCCAATAAAACACATGTAGAACCCAAAAGCTAACTATTACAGATGGCTTGTCCTTACTGTAATTATCTGCAGTTTATCAGTTTAGGTATTCATGTTAAGCTTTCACACAATAAAAACAGTTATTTCAGTATTAAATTGGTAGCTCCACCTAGTGTTGTTCAACTATGTCAAACAAGAATGCAGAAACAGAGTATCACCTAGCTGTATGCTACTTTTGCTTGCTGCTTGGAAAAGCAGTTCCTCATACACTTCACAGAGAACTGAGCTATATGTATGTACACGCAGAAAGTAAGAGTGTGTGAAAGAACCAAGCTTCATTTTCACGGGTATCAATTATGAACAGTTCTCACTGTCTTACAAATATAAAATACGCCAAAATCTTCATTTTTTGGTTTCATTCCTGCAATAACAAAATGCTGTTTTCAAAATCTTGGGGTGGGTGTGGGGGAAGGTGCCAGAAATCTTCTGGCAACTTAGTCAGCACACATTTGATGCCACTGATGATACAGTACTGCTACTGCTATGACAGACCCTTTTGGCTTATTAGTTTTTTCTAAGACTGTTCCTCCCATACGGACAGAGCTGAAGGAACAGCAAGTGGCTCATCTGTTTTCTTTGTCTTCTTATGTGGGGTTTAAAATACCTGTATCGGATAACATTCCTGTTTTGTACCTGTGAAGACCTTCAGAGAAAAGCATTGAACTAATTTAAGACTCAAAATTTTCAACATTTGGGTAACTTTAAGCTCTATTTTCTCTACTCTGACTGCAGCAGCAGTTTAGTTTACTCAGGGTTGTGGCAAAACTCAAATGTAGACAGGGATGATTCAATTTGTGCGATACTGCAGTTATGCTGATGGACTGGAGAAACATGTCACAGGAAACCACAGAATTCATAGCAGCTTCTTCAAAGGGAAAACATTTACCTATGCTGTTTCACTTAAGATATACAACAAAAAAATCCTGCATAGGTCTTTTCTTAGCTGACAGTGAAACAAAGATGGGTAGTTCTTTAAAGTGATTTTTTGAGAAGGGCATTGCAACAATGATCCACCTCAGTCACCTCAAGAATACCTTGACAATCTCTTTAAAATAAATGCCTGCATCCATACAATCTGGGAAAGCCACTTGATAGAAAATTTAATTGCTTCCTCATTAAAGGTTGCAACCCCTTTCTTCAATGCATCCCAGTCAGGTTGGAAATTTTAAAGCACTGTTTTTGAACCATGAATCTCAAAATGAACTAGAATCCAAGAACTGGGGAGACTACCTCTTTCCCTATACATAAGTAGGGTCGGCAGCTCATCCTGATTTAAATGACAGTATGATGAAATCACGGCAGTTTTGATGAGGATTTTTCCACATGCATTTCCCACAAAAAGAGCATTCACTACAGGTTAAGCTGCACAGCTCTCTCCTCCACACCGTAACTATAGACTGAGAAGGGCAAAGAAGAGCTAGAGCGAAAATTAGTTAATTTTGTGGGGTCTTCGCTACGATGACATAAAGAGTCTATCCACTTATTTCAAATAATTATTTATAACAGTCATAAAGTGTGGCACAAACCCATTTCTATAATAGGAAATAAAATAAATTGGTTATTAGTTCAAGAAACCTTTAAACTGCTATTTACAATAGTAGAGTTCATGAAGTGGAGATACCTATGATGTATGGTGCATTTCTGGAATGCAATATTGTGCAATCTATAGTATGATTAAACTTTGCATGTAACAAAAGTTGCATTAGAAAACAAGTTTTCTGTCTCAAAGATTTAACTATTTCTAACCAGCTCTTCCAAATACAAGTTGCAGTAATATTAAACTTTTAGATCTCAGGGTAAGTTGATTTACTAATTCATTAAGAACACTGTATCAGCAGACCATAAGATACTTTTCTCTTCTCTTGCTAGAAACAACTTGTAAATAAACTTCTGCTTAAATTTTCTAAAAAATCCTTCTACTAAAGCTATCAGTAAGTAACCAGATTCAGCAATTCTGAACGTTTCGTAATGGCTGAAGAGAATTAAAACTTTCTCCATACAAATAACTACCAGAATTGAAGCCTGACTTTTTTTGTCACAGAAAAACAAATGAATTCTATGCTAGTGTCTCTGACCCCACATTCTCAATGATGTCCTTCATTCAGAATTCATGTTTCAGAATCTCAGGCATTCACATAATGCACCTCCAGTATCCATTAATGCTACTAACTATATACTTAGTGGTAACAGACAGGTCTAGTATCACAGACTTAAAAGGATAATCTGGACCACTAAATCTAGTCTTGAACTGCAAGGCTGTTTTGTTTTAAAACTTATTCCTAACAGCCAGAAATCAAATTCAAATTCTGAGCCTCATTTTATTTAGGACCATTTTCTTCCTGCAACAGCATTATTCTCTTAGTTTGTAGTAAGCCAATTAACCAGCAAACTACAGCCTGTTTTTAGTCACTGTGCCTACGGATTTTTAGGCAGTCCATTTTATATATCTGAACACAATAATAGAAAACTCATTTAAATATACACTTACCTGTAAGCGTTAATGTAATCTTTTCTGTGTTGCAGAAGAAAATCTTTCAGCTTCCCAATATTAGAAATCTAAATAAACAGAGATCAGAAATGTTAAACTTCTCAGTCAGAGAAATTATTATTTTAAAGTTCAGTAATTTCACACATCAAATATGAACTATTTAAATCTATTTACTTATTCTGTAATTCAAATAGTCATAAAATCTCTTCTCTTTTATACTATAAGTCTTCACATTTTGCAAGTAGGCAACACATAAAAATAATCTAAAGACGATCTGTTGTGTGAAAGCAGAACTTGGAGAGAAGTAGCAAAAATACATCTCTTGTGCCAAAAAGCATGTATTTGGTCACTAAGCATCCACATTGCTAATCCAGAGCCTAATGTATATTTCAGAAAATAAATTATTTTTAAGAGATCATACAAAATTTTAAAATATTCTATTAATGAGGTTAAAAAAAAAATCAAGTTTAGACTTTATAGAGCAACACGCTGTGCCCCTCTTTTCTATTTTTGCAGCAAGACAGTGAACAGTTTGTGCCTGACCTCAAGCAGTTTCTCTGTCATCTGATAATCATTCCTGGAGGAAATATCCATATATAATAGATTCTGGATTTGCACTTCATTACAGATACATTTTCCTGTAAATGTATTTGCTTCCCTTAACAAAAGCTGCTCCAAAGACCCTTTTAAATGGAAAGATGAAAAACTCCTAAAAATCTCAAAAAAATTTTGCAAACTTTAATGTAAAAGATCTGACGTAGCATAGGATGCTATTTATCTTAGAAAATGGATGAAACTACAGAAGTCTAATTTGAATTAGCCCCAGAATGAGATGTCTACCAATATGACTTCTTTAGCAAGTCTTGAAAGAGAGACACACAAGAGGGGGGAAAATAACATATATTATTGGTACCTTATTTCAAGGGCAAGGGGGAACTTTCCTACAGCATATTCTCTAATATTTATTAATAGTTCAGTGTAAAAAAGAAAAAAGCATGCAAGGAATTTTACATAATAGCTGTTTTGGTTTACAAAAACAATAAATGTAGTTTACTGCACGTATCTGGGAAAAAACATCAGAGGCTGCTCAAGTCTTAAAATCCTATTTTCATGCAAATGTTCCTTGTAATTAAACAAACAAAAAGCCACAGAGAAAGACTACAGAATAGTTTGGATAAATAGAAGATTAATTTCCCCAATTATTTTTTCAAAAGATCAGCAGCTCTTTGAAAAAAATAAGAGGAAAAACATACTTAGTAAGACCTCAATGATTTGTACAATAAAAAGTGTTTCCTTTTTGCAAATATATGTGCATACATTTCACTATTATCTTTTGCTCCATTTCCTTTTTATTACAACTCACGGTGTCAGAGCAGAATTTTCCCAGGTTTCATGTTTAAAGTCTTTCATATGATTAACAGAGGGTGAAATGCCCTCCCATTCGTATCAAACACTTTTGTTAGCATCTTCAGTAGATTCGAAGTTTTCTGCACATTTTTTACCACTGCCATAAGCAGTAAGAAGAGCAATACTTAAATCACTGCTCAAAATCATTGCGGCACAAAGAGTCAATTAAACCATTCTACAGATGTCCCCTCTCATTGCCATTGGAGCTTATTTTTCACATACCCAATCTCTTCCTCAGCTCAGACTTGGCATGCTGTGATATTTGCTTAAGACGTATATTAAGCTTGACTCCAAAAGCAAAACATTTCAAAACAGTCATACAGTGTTTCAATGGAACAATAACACTTAATAGGCAGAAAAAAAAGTACAAAAGAATACAAAGAGTAGAAATGTAAAATAAGAGACACTTAAAATATTTACATTAATATGCAAACAAACATTAAGTTCAAACATAAATTAGCAAAAACATATAAGTAATAAATCTTAATATTGCAATAGCTACAATTTAGGAGTGATTAACAAGCAGAAAGAATCAGAATGACAAGCAAGAACACTGTCTTACAGTAATTAATTCATCTAGTCACAAAGAGCATTCTATTTAGGCTAAAATTGTCATCGTGTGTTTGAATTGCACTGACCCCACTTTGCCTCTCCTTCATTTGTAAAGCTATTTTCATGAATTTAGAATGACACTATTATGCCCATACTTGCATCAAGCTCTTAGTTCCCAAGATTTGCATCAGAAGTGAAACTTCTTGTTCTACTTTCCCTCAAACCTTAACAGCAACTTCTGTGATCTTGTGCTGATGCTGTATCTCTTCTGCCTTTTCTTACCATGAGCTACTGGCATAGTTTTGACTTAAATTTCTCTTTACCATATGAAAATAATTAAGTAATTTCATGAGAAGTAAGGTCTCGCTAGGTTAAATAAATAGAATGCTGTTTTTATCAAACAGCTAGCCAATGTTTTGGGTACAGTGCTTCATCTTCTACAGACTCAAATATCCATGAAGATACAAACAAAAATTGTGAAGAAACCTCCAGGCTCATCAATCTGTATTTACTCCGGATTATCACAAGCACACTATATATTCTTCATGAAGTTATCATGCTTCATTCTAAAGATAATAAAGTATATTCCTGTTCCAACTGAATGGCTGTATTAGACTCTTACTGCCCATTATTATGAATAAGAACCTTTAAATTTGCAGGTTTACTAATTACTAACTTCCATCCATCTGTTCTTGTCTCAAAACAGTTCTTTCAGTTAAGAACTCTTCATCCTTCCATGTGTGCTTTTGCATTTACAGACCCTAATCCTACCTCCCCATAACCTTTGTAAGCCCCAAAAGAACAAAAAAGGTTTCTACTCATAAGATACTTCTGAAACTCCCTAATCATTCTCATAACTTTTCTTTGCATTTGCTCTAGTTCGCATCGAACCTTTTCCAAGGTAAATGATGAGAGGTGCATACACTGGTGTTCATACTTTGCATGAGATGGAAATATCTTTTCTTCCATCATTTTCATTTATTACTCTCTATTGTATTCTTGGTTTTGGTCCCTAACTGTATATTCTACTGTTCAATTTCTATTTTCTCCCTCAAAACTCCAGATCTCAGAGTCACTCAGCGCTTCCGGCAACGTATCTTGCACCTCTCTCCTCCCTCTCAGCATTCCCTCACCAGGAAGTTTTACTAGATCAATGTAGATTTTCTTAAAGTATCAAGACAGTAGGACACATTCTATCTTTAGGGAGATAGTAAGTCATACTGCATTATAATCATAATATTTACCTATTTTTCCCCCTTAAAATCTTTTCTGAAGTCTTGAATATTTGTGTGTCAGACTAAAAGGTCTGCTGATGCCGTAATTAGTTCTCCTCTGCTGACAAATAAAGCCATTAAATTTGCTGTCCTCTTATCAGATCATACCTACTCAATTCAAACTGAATTTTTGTTAAAAACAACTACCTTCAGATTTGTGATTTCTCAAACTCACTTTTTCTGAACTCTGCCTAGAAATTATTTAATAACCATGATTTGCCTGCATTAAAAGTCTCGGATTTAGCCTCCATCTTATTTGTATGAATTTCCACTTCCACACTCTGGTTCCTAGTACATATCTCACCTTTACCCTGCTGGGCCATGGCTCATTCCTTACTGAAAACAGAGAAAGTATTAAGTTAGTTTGGAGACCATACTATCCTTACTCTGCACTCCATCTGCATGACAAAACTACTTTTTTGCTATTTCTCCTTTTATTTACATAGCTAGAGAATATTTTAAGGTTTGTTTTTTTCATCAGTATTAGTTAACTTATCGTGAAATGTCGCAAACCTGACTTTATCCATACAAAGCCTTCCCTTCTGCAACAGTTTTCTTGATTGATCAGCCTCTCTCTCTCTCTCTCTCTCCCCCCCCTCCTTTTTTCTCCCTGTAGCCTTTTTGTGCTAATTTTTTATATCTTCTCTAATTACTCTTTCAAGTCGACCTGGAGCAATCTTAAATCTCACTTGCATTTCAGCCTAACCATTTTTCACTCCATTCACACATCCATCACAACTGCAACTTCCCATTTGTTGTAAATGTCATTTTCAAAATGATTTTGCCACCAGTCTACACAACCTTCACGAGAATGGATGAAGGCAATTTGAAGACTAAGCACACATCCGTGTAGTGGCTTCTTGTCATGGTTTCAATCCTCTGTCTCTGGAAATCAGCTTTCTTCCTCTCTGAAAGCCTGGAGCAGAGAAATGAGCCTCTCTTCCAACCTTCAAATAAAGAAACATTCCCCTTTCTCCTCTGAAGGGATAGGAGGGCTTAAACAGATGCCCTTCATAGTTGCAGCACTCTTTCAATACATAAAGTTTTATCAGTAGGAACTTCTGAACATAACTGACAGCTTTATGAAAAACATGGGAATGAACTACATTTTCTTCCAATACTGTCAACATCTTTTATACTAAGAACATGTTTTCAAGCTTGTACTTACTACCAGGATACTAAAGGCTACACTCCTTTTGACAATGAAGATTACTTGCAATATCTCAGACTTTTCCTCACCCCTGCCCACACTCTGCTGTTTGGCACTGCCTTGAGTATGAGCTCCATAAACCACAACACTACAAATATTTAAATTAAATTAATCTTTAGGAAAGGTGGGTAATAATGGTTATGTAAAGCTAACTAATATAAATGATCTGTTTTTTCATTCAGCCCCCCAAATACCTGTATCAACCCAATGGACAGAACCAGTTGGATAGCACCAGTAGGGCACTTCCTAAGATAAGTCTGGCATCAAAGAAGGTATATTTAATTATAACTCAAGAAATTTAAAATGATAACTTAAAGCTCAGATACAAAAGTTAGAGGCTTCAGCAGCTCCAGCTGTAAACAGTATTTGGACTGCGGTTTCTTACAGGAGGTACTACACTTTGAGAAAAGTTGAATTAGGAACTAAAGGCCTAATTTTTTGTAGAAATCATACATGACAGCAGTGATCATTATGGTGTTCATAAAGCTAAAACTTAAGCATGTGGCAGTATAAACTGGTCAACAGGAAACAGAGAAAGTTATAAAGCCTGACATCTTGGCCACAGCTGCCAATATCAGACTCTACAATGCATAAGCATCTCCTTTCTGCCAACAGCCAAAGCCACAGTCATTCTACCAGTGGTACCAGCACCAAAAGCAGCAGTAAGATCACTCTTCTTTGCAACCCACAGCCTGAAAAGTTTTAAAGCCGTATCTTTCATCTCCAGGAACTGTCCTCATCAGAATGAGGTGTTGTGTTTTGAGAACATTTTCCCATTTCATCAGTTTGCAAAAGGGAATACAGAATAAATTATTTCATCAAGAATTAGCAGTGAAGAGCACAACTCTAGCTTAAAGACGAGAATACCCATCTAGAAAAATGAAGATCTAGAGTCCAAGCTGTGGATCTACAAGATAAGGTGAACCACTGCAGGAACTTCTTCCTCCACAAAGCAGAAGGCTTTCAATTTCTTCTACCATCCAGCTTGCTGCCCCTCACTCCCAATCACATGCTCCTGCCTAATTACCCTGCATAAACTCTGGTACTTGTTAGAACCATCTATGAGCATATTCAGCCTACTACCTTTAGAAAAGAATAACCCAGGAAAAAAAGGGAGTTTTTGTACATCTGAAGTAGTATGCATCAAAGTAACTTGCTTCTGTTGTTGCAGCATGTTATAATCATCTCATATAAGAAGTGCACCACAAGATCAAGACCAACAATTTCAACCAAAAGCAGTTAGAAGCCTGTCCTTATTGGGACAATAAATCTTTGCAACCAATCAAACTTTGTAGTGAATTTGTTTTACCTTTTGCTAAGCTATTTGCTGTAGGATTACAAAAAAGTTAAATTAAAAATAAGGGAAAATAGTAATTCTAGAAAAAGGAAAAATAGTAATTCTAGAGCATTACAGCAACTTTCAAATATGATTCTTCAACAAACTGAATTCTAAAGAATCATAAAATCAAGTGCATAGATCTTGGTGATACTTACAAACTCCCAAGCGCAGTACTGATAGTGAAAACCTGATTTGGAGTGAAGAAGTAGCAATTATCCACTCGGTGGCAACAAAAATGTCAGCATTTATGCAAGTAAAAAAATACTCTCTGTACATTCACATTAAACTCTGTAAGGTAACTTCTCAAAGTTACTTTAGGTGTCAGTGTGCACTTCTAAAAATTTATCTTCATTGTTGACAAGATCTTTAATGCATATATCTGTTTTGTTGACATTACAGGTTTTTAAGCAACTCTTATTAAAACGTAAAAGCAAATATTGCATCTAATGCAAATTCAACACAAAAAGAAGCTGTGAATGGTTGCCATCTGCTACCGCAGGTGGCACGCACGGCTCTACTTATACTTGGGGCCTTCACCAGAAATGCTGGATGTTCTTGTGTTTGGAGATTTTTCTTACGACTTAGAGCAGGATATATTTTTAAATAAAAAAAGAAACAGGAAAGCATTCCCTACAAAGGAGCAACAGCATACGCTCTAGAACAAAGACCCCAATGATGTTTCTTTCAGTATCTTAGCAATATATACATTTCTTTCCACTCACAACAAAGAATTGATCACTCATGAAACAGTAGGTTCCAATTTGCATACGTTTAACCACCGCAAGCAGCAGCAGCATTGTTTACGATTAAAATGATTGGGGTAGGTTCCCGTGACATATTGTAGGAAGAATTCTCCAGCGCTGAATGGTCGTTTTCACTGAACAAACACAGCGTTTTATCGAGTTCACTCTTCTATTAGAGCAACACAAAACTATTTACTGCTATAGTCCGAATGGTACACTTTGTACTATATTTTAATTTTGAATTTTTCAAAAGTGTACTTTGTTGAAGAAAACTTTAAAACACTTAAAAGCAAAACATAATAGATAGACTTTTGTAAAAGCTGTAAGAGACATTGCATTTGTTGATTCAGCAGTATTGGCACAGACTACTGATGGAAGTGTCTTATTGACTAAAAAAAATAAAAAACAAAGTAAAAAATAATGTTTTATGTTTGAATTTTTAATATGCGTAAAAAAGCCTGATCCTCAAAGATCTTGTCTGAATAAATCCCTTTTATAGATTCATGAAAATGTCTCAATATTTTACAAATACTTTTCAAAAGAACAGAAAATTTAAGATTGTTGTTCTTGTAATATTAATATCAATGTAGTTATCACTGTTTTTAAATCCTATATGCACAGTGCATCTTAACATACCCACTGCATATTTCAGATGAAATTACCAGATGTACAGGGACTGTACGTTTCAAACTTAAAAACCCCTTAGTCTCAGTAGTACTAGGAGATGTGGCAACTGACATAATAAAAAACTATTTTTTTTAATTGCAAAAAGCCTGTTTCTAAGCATCTAGCATAAAAATTCTCATTTTCTAGCTGAACTTTTCCACGGTTAGTGCATGCAACAAAGGCAAGTGTTTCTTGAAATCTGCAATGAAATCTAGTGAACAGGATACTATAAATACAAAACCAGTTTATATCAAATATATTTTAAAATAAATGTGGGCTCTTACCTAGATTATTAGAGTCAAGACAGACTAATTTGGAAGGGTTTGATATGGAAGTGACTCACATGGAGAACTTTCTCACTAAGAACTACCTCGGATTTAATAGGAATTATGAACTTTTAAAAAAATTTACATATGAAAGCCCAGATTCCACACAGCTTCCATTTGTGTTTTATTTTGAGCACTACAGGCCTAACGAATTCACATAGGTTTCTGCAGGATTGGTGCCTAAGCGCAAACAAAACTTTGTCCGTACTATTAGCTGGACTTCTACATACACATTTCAGAAATTAGAACCGTCAAAAGACTAAACGATATAATTCCCCGCTACAACGACATGCAACAAAGATTAAACTCAAATGTTCAGCTTCAGCTCCAAATTTCCTTAGTAGTGTGAAAACAGGAAGTTTTTGACGGTTACTTATTTCTAGTCCGTTAGGTGGTGCTGTCCTATTTGGATTTACTTGCAGAGGAGTATTACATAGCCTCCAAATGACAACTGGCCAGTTCTCAGATGATCTGTCTCTGGAGGGTATACATTTGGGTTAAGTTTCCACTGTGACTGTTACAGCCACTAGAACAGGTCACGCAGATCAATTGCTCCTGCAATCTGAAACCCAAAAGCGCAAATAATATCTAAACAACGGCACGGGGGTGGCCGGGCCCTCAGCCGGGCGAGCGGAGGGCCAGAGACAGCCAGCCTGGCTACCTCGCCTCTCCGGAAAACTGCTACTTAGTCCAGCTGCTGCTTTACCTCTGCACATAAGTTACAGCAGCAGCAATGTGCAGGGAAAAGTTTAAGTTGCATTTTATTAGTTACCTTGCTTTCAAAGCAAAGCAATTACAATAACCAAGGCATGCATTAAATTAGTAAGTGCATGGTATGTAGGTGTAGAGATGTTCAGAATCAAATGAATTTTTCTGAAAGTCATGAAAACAAAGCTCAAGGCATTTTGACTCTTCGAAGGTAGAGATGGTACATAACTTTGAAAAGATTAGAAATATTTTTCAGGTGTTTAATATTGAAATGTTTTTCTAATTTAAAATAATACATTATTTTCTGCTTGGGTAAGACAAATAAGATTTAAGGCAATCACTACCAAATTTGCATTAGCCACCGTCAGATAGTAGAAGACAGCACCTATTTGCAGAATTTCACAAACAGCATTCAGCCACCATTAAGAAATACAGTATTTCTCAGCTGCATTAAGCAGCAAACTCCATTTCCTAATGTCTGATCAACAGTAGAAAATGCTGCATTTTGTTTAATATCAAACTGGCAAAAATGAATGATTAAAAAAGCAGTCTTGCACAGCAAGAAAAAAAAAGGCTTAGTTTTACTGGAAACATTTTTCATACTTTAATTCCTGTTTTACTATGCATTTATTTATACGTACTGCCTGCAGTTTGAAAATTCTAACTCATCTTGGTTTTTACTTCTCTCAGTTCACATTTTAAATACTCAACCTTTAAAGAACATTTCCAATGTGGACTTGACCATTTTGATTTTTATTCATTGTTTATTATATAAACTGAAAAAAATGGTGATAAACAACTCACTATCAGACCAAAGTTTCAAATTTTATCTGGCTATATATTTCTTAAGGATAGCTTATTGATGCATGGGTAAGATTTGGCCCAGTACATGATGAAAAGACTATTTCTGGAATTTTCTGGCACAATCACATACCATTTCTATGCCAAAGATTTTAAAACTTTTTAATAAGCGTAAAGCAAAACTAAAACCTAACAGCTGGAAAGCTCCAGTTCCCCACTGACCATAATAAACACTGAAATCACTCAGTATTATCACTAGATTTTGGTTTTATTGGGGTGTTATTTGGAGGTGGGATTGCTGCATTTTTTTAAAATGTGTGTATTATTTACAGCAAACTCCAACTGTACAGAAAACTATTTTGAAGCTACTGAATTTTTTAAAGATTGGAATTATCACAGTGTATAATTTCATAGACATTTAATAGGATAAGTACTTAGAACCATTAAAGTTTCTACTCTGAATCACAAAACTGCAATACATGTGTAATTTCAGATAAAGAGGGCTATATTAATTTTGTTATTGTTTTCTTAAGCCTTGCAGGAATACACTGGTTTGATATCTGCCTCTGTAGAAGTGAATGTAAATATTCTGAAAGAGATCTGTAAAGGATCAAAAGGAACAAAAGATGACCTATAGAAAAAAAAAATAAAAGTAGATTTTCTAAACGGTAAAATCATGCTACATGTTTTTATTTAGCTAGTCTTCATTTATTCTCCCTATGGCAACAAACACTTTCAATAAAAAAGCAACATCTGATCTTAATAAAACTTACCATTTCCCTTTTTCTTGTTTATTGTCCAACTCTAATCATAACTTTCCTTAACGTTTATATTTTCACACAGTCATCCAAAACCTCATTGACTAAAATATAAACCCCACAACAATTGTGAGGAATGTTTTGGTTGAGAGATAAAAGTAAACTGGTCAAAATGCATATTTGTAACAATTGGCCTTTACTATTGCTGTTCAAAACATTCCAGTTACATTTCAGTAGCTGCCTTCAACTTTGCTAGTGTCTTTCTGAAATTTTTTCTCATCACTTGATCTCACAATCTAAACCCATTTAGTGTTAAGTATTCTTGACTCAAGTACGTTTTACAATATAAAAATGTTCCCAGTCTCATTTAGTACACATACGGTAATAAAAGGTTACTCTACCTGAATATCATTACGAAATTCAGAATGCAAGTTTTTACAGTACAATTCATAGAGACTTACACGTGCACATGCTTAACCCAGGCACCGAATTGAATCAGCTTCGGCACAAGTCACCACAGGGCACAGAAGCAGCTAAGCGTTTGGCATCAGCCGTGCAGGCTTACTCCCTCTGCCCGAGTCGCGGCAGAGGCAGATCCTCACTACGAAAACACCGAGGCGGCCATTAGTTCCCATGGAATTTGCTGCACGTTTAGAGCGCTAATTTCAGTAAAAGTAGAGCTGTAACTCCAAACCGTAGGAGCAGGTGGTTACGGGGGGGCATGAACGCACACGCGGTGTCCAACAGGAGCGCGCGGCCGTGAGACGACAATACCACCCGAAGGAAGAACATTAACGAAAGCATTAAGCGAATGGCTTTTAGCCCGTGGCATTTTATATCGAAACAAATCCAACTGTAAGGCATCTCTGGGATATAAGACTTCTACAATGTAGTCCTCAGTGTATGTTAAAAAAGAAAACAACCACCACCATCACCAACTCGAAATGGTCAGTCTTCACGCTACTGCAGAAAGACCAGTGGGCCACCGAAACTCTTAACTGTTACACTACCTGTAACAGTCTGTCCAGAAGTACATCAGAAGTACCTATAACTGCAATTTCTCTCATTTATACTGTCCTGCAAGATTTTCACCATTAGCTTCCTCATTCTGAATCATGGAAGTATTTTAGCTTTTTAAAACCACACGATAACAACCCAGGTACAAACCAAATACGTTACTGCATGCTACGCATCACTCTTCCAGAAATATTAACCTGTGGTGCAGCTGTTCATAGGATACCAGTGATATTACTTAGTATCTTTCTTCAGTGCCACACTTCTTTCAGGCCGTCTCCATTTGAGTACTACACTTTCAGTGTATTTAAAGCAAAACACCTACATAGTGTCACAGCACCTAACTGACACAGCACTTCACTCTGTCTCAAAATCCTACCAATTTGTCAAACGCAGCTCTGGGGTTTCAGCAGCATTTTGTGTCAATGTTCAAGTATTTTTCTGGATTTCCATCATCAATACAATACTGTTCTTAGTACAAAAATCCTTTCATTGCATTTCAATACCTTCCATTTGTTATGCAGACGTAATATTTTTGATGCTTTTGCTTTATCATTTGTGTCAGATAATCAATTTCTTCTCCACGAAATCACAAAAAGGACTAGACAAAGAAAACGTGCAGTCTGAGATGAAGAGATTATGATGCCTTACCTAAAAAACATGCACAGATCAAGGGCAACAGTGAGTAAACAGATGTGCTAGAAAAGGAGGTAATTCTGTACATGAAAAAGATTGTATACAGATCTTTGTCTAAAGATTTTTATCCTAGCAAGTTCTTTACGGTATCAGCAGAAAAGTTAAGAAAAAGGTTTTAAAATTCCCCCTGCACAATGCAACAGGAAATTCCAGGACCTGGATTAATCTATCCTAAACCTTAGGAACCTACCAGGCTGCCTAGTCACCCCAATTCCTTAAGTAGACAACGAGAGAAGCACTTCCAGAGGCTATTCAGATCTTCGGGAAATGTACACAAAGTCTCTACATCAGGCAATGACATCGTCTCTTATCAAATGAAGGAAAAAAAAACAAAGAAACAAACAAAATCCCTTCTTCAACCCTGGGGAAAATAACT
This sequence comes from Rhea pennata, assembly GCF_028389875.1. Classification (NCBI taxonomy): domain Eukaryota; kingdom Metazoa; phylum Chordata; class Aves; order Rheiformes; family Rheidae; genus Rhea; species Rhea pennata. Next base: position 14,354,191 of record NC_084666.1, on the reverse strand, counting down.
CCTTTCCACCATTCCCTGCAACGGCGACAACTTTGGCTAAACTGAGGTGAGGAAAACAGCAACAGCAAAACCATAAATAAACATACAAACATACCAAACAGGGATAGTAAGAGAGAGTCTGATGGAAACCATCAAGTTTGTTGATATTACTGTTCCCTCCAGCCACCCCCATCTTAGGTAGCAGAAGTGCCTTTTAAACAGTGATTAAGGCAAATTGTGACAGGTTCTTAACTCTACAGCAAGGGCCAAAAGCTTATCGGAGCACAAGGTGGTTTGAAATCCTCGCTGAGCACGAAGGCACCTTACTTTGTTCCTTTTTGTTTTAAAAATGAGTTCTGACCAGGGATATCAGCCTTAAAAAAAAAAAAAGAAAAAAGAAAAAAAAAAGCAAGGGGAAGAAGAGGGAGAAGGGGTGACAGCAATTTCTCCTTGAGGAAATTACAGTAGATAGTCATGCAGAAATATCTCCCAAGGAAGTACTTTCAAAATTCAGGGGCAGTAAGATCAGTTCTAGCTATAATTAAAATGGGAAATCAATGTTATTCTTTCACATGTGAGTAATGCTGTCAATTCAAAAGTGTATTTTTAATCAGTGAAAGCAGGAACTCTTGACAAGAATTCAGCTGTGAATTAAGACACTATTTTCTTCTCCCTCTAAGCTATGAGTCTCAGTAAGTTTTTTTTAAATCTATTTCCTGTAATTTTAGTTATTTTCAAGTATAATTATTTTACATTTTTATGATGCCTTTGGGGTATCATTACAAATATTTTTAAGCATTTAAACTTCAGAAAATAAGTAATAGCTTCTCTTATGGAGAGGCTGTCAACCCCGTTCTGAATAAACAATCCCTTTTAAAAGCAATCTAGAGATTTATATCCCCTGTAACCATAGAAATTAATCTCGAGTTTAAACAAAATAGAGTAAAACATAATTTATTTAATGAAAATCAGAACACTGCTATTGCAAATGAAAGTTGGGTTTCTGTTTTTTTAATTCAACAGACAGCTTTGTAGGCAGTCATTAGAGTTTACTTGATGGGCTACTTCTTTCAGCTTAATCATACTCACTTAACCAATTTGAACAAAGCATTCATATTCCTGTGTATTTTAATTTTACTCAAGATGTATCAATCAGTAAGAGAAAAGTCATTAAAAGAAGCTGAAATTAAATGCAAGAAACATTTTTAATGATATAAATAATCATGAGAAACTACTACAACATTGTGAGGCCAATACGGAGACAGCACCAACATTTTTTTTTAATGAGTTTTCATATAACAAGAGCTTAGGAATGACAACAGAAGAAATAATCACAAAGTGAAAAACATTTTTATTTCAGCATAGCTCTGAAATCACAATACAGTCAAAAAAAAAAACAAAAAACAAACAAAATAGAGTACTCACTATGGAATAGGAGTATTCACAAGGTTGCATGAAACATTGCAGCAATCTGCAGACTCACAAAGGATGTTGAAGTTAAAATAATTAAATATTTATAGCTCAGTTAAATAAGAACTAAGGGAGCATTAGTATCTATTGTGCTCCCAATAAGTAGGAAAAACAACTGACCAGGTTCACAAGAGGCAATATAGATATACTTCAAAATATAAAATTTGAAAAAAAGAAGAAAAAAATACCATAGCCCAAAGCCTAGAAAAAAATTCGTATCACAATAGATTGAAATTATTTCCTCTAGGAAGCAGTAACAGCCCAACATATCTAATAAAATTGTGAAAAATATACAATAGAAGGCAATCCTCATCAAAAGGTTTAATAGACCACTTCTGTGTCTAATTTCTGCAGACACTATGATAGTCGACTATGTGGCACTTCTAGCTAGCATATTACTTGCATATGCTAGTTTTTTCTGAGCCTACCTTAATCTCATTACTAAGAAATTGTCAGAACATACGAGAAAAAAATAATTTCTGCCTTATTTGTGACTAGAAAACTTACTATATTCTAAAACCAACTGTTCCCTATTACACAATGAATGGAGATATAAATGAAAAATAGAAAGAGAGACAATTAAGCTTTTTAAAAGCTTGAAATTTCTGAAAGCATAGTAACTGCCCATAAATTAAAGTTAACAATTCTGAAGTCATCAGAAACCCCCTTTACACTGGCTCTACTACTTTCTAGCTTTCCAGTTTTTTTTTTTTTTTTTTTTTAAGCAAGCTGTTTCGATACCTGCTGCTTAAAAATAAATTTCTTATAATTTAAAAAACTTTAACTTTAGAACTTTTTTCATCGTCTACGATAAAGAAAAGGTTTTCCGGAACAGCATTACTCCTTGCCTCAAGGTCCTTTTTGAAGGAAGTATATAACTGAACGTGAAAGGGCAACACTTACAGAAGTTTTGATTTTGAAGAGTAGTATCTTATTAACAAAACATAAAATAATGCCGTTCTCTAACCAAATGTATGACTGGTTCTTGGATGCACCTACCAATCTAGCCAGACTATAATCTGCAGTGTTACTGGTTTCCTCCAAATACTTTTGCCCACAGATCCCCTGTAGCACCTCATTTAAACAAAACTGGAACCTGGCTCTTAATTCACAGCCAGAAACCAAAGTATTACTCACAGCAGTTTTAACTTTTACTGTCAAGAAAACAAAAGGTAATGCAATGACACATTGCCAATATTTTAACAAGAGCCCCCTCCAAAATCTCGAACAGTAATGCATGTGACTTTTCCTGGCAAAGTAACTTTCTCCTGTCCCGCAGAAAAAGTAAAATTACACATTCTTCTTATCCTCCCCTTCTTCCAGCTGCACCCACAACCCAATAACCCACCCGTAACTTATCACATGCTCCTCTTATCAGCATCTCACAGAGGTTTTCATAAATCTCTCTTTATCTAGCAACGCTCCTTAGCAGCAATGCCAGAAACCTGTCAGAATTACACACATTTAGGGCCTGTAGCACACTGGCCCAAGTTGATGCTTACTCTTGCAAAATCATTATTATTAGTCAGGAGTAGACGATCTGATCTGATCTAATTGGGGGGAGCTAAGCAACTGTGTAATGCAACACATGAATTATGGTTAGGATGCATTATCCTAACCAACGTTAATATGGGTGATAAAAAGCTTCTCCCCTGCCCCCTTTCCCCCGATCTATAAGGGAACGATCTGGGAGACTCGGCCAGACTCAAAGCTCATCCTACGCCCTGCATGGACATACAAAAGCTTGGATGTTAGACAAAGGGGAATGAAGAGACTCAAAGTAGTGAACATTTTAAGGCCATAGAGCAAACCAGTAACACACCTCAAAATATGAAAATTCAACAGTCCACTTCTGTCTCCAAGCTAACTCACCTGTTTAACAAGATGCCACTACTTGCAAAACTGTATTCAACTAGGAAAACACCATGTCTATCTTTACAGAGCCTCTAAACTCATAGGAACTCATAATTTGTACTAGCAGGTAGCTTTTTAATGTTACGAATCCACAGGGAAAAAAAAAAAAAAAAAAAAAAACACATGCAAAGTACAAATAAGGAGAGAAAACAGAAAAAATCCAAAAAAAAAACAAAGACAAAAAACTTGGCACAGAGGAACACGAGGAGAAAAAAAGGGGGTTGGCTGAAATAAAAGTAAGCAACATCTGTACTAAGACATACCACAACCTTATACTGTGGTGTTGAGTCTAAGGTTTTAATCAATAATAATTGCAAAGACGCTTCCAAGAAGAAAGGGCTACATAAGCTTCTAAGTTATCTTTATGGCTACTAAAAGAGCAACACAATCTTCATTCTGAAATTACTAAGTGACTATAAATACAAACAAACAAGAAACCCCACAAGCATGCAGTCTGTTGTGAAATAACCTTAGGAAACAGGATGGCTATACACATACTCACACATATATATTGACAAATAAGTGTTTATGAGCACTCTGCAGCGGGTGCCCACTCTAGGTATTCAGCACCTAACTACGCACGCTGAGGTAAGGGCATGTTAACCCACAGCCAGAGGAAAGGGATAATTCCTGACTAATCAGAAGACCTTCAGAGGAAAAGACCTACTAAAACACTGTGCTACAAAATGAATTTGTGTTTTGATTTACTTAGAGATCTGCTGGAAAAAAACGAAAAAGCAATTACTCCCCCCCCCAATTTTTAAAGATATGCTTTGTGAGCAACATCAGAGTTTTTAAACAACAGCTTGTGGCACAACCAGTATTTCAAGACTGTGTTATAGTTTTCATAGAGGCCTTACTTTCCACAACTTTATGCTAATCTACATATGATCATTGTTGCATGGTGTAGGGCAAGGAGAAACCATCAAGTAACCAGCACAATAACATGCCAACAAGCGAGTATGTACCAACTGTGCAAGAGTTTACAGGTGAGGCCATAAGATTACTGAAAGGATTTTTGTACGATTAAATGGCCATCAAGCAATTTCATCATCACTTGCCAACTTCTATGTAGTAAAGAAATCAATATTTTTCTATATCATTCTGTCACAACAACTAGATTGTCGAGGTTTTGTTACAGTTGACATATGCTTTTGGAGGAAAAAAAGTAACAAGAACAACTGGATAGAAAAATACTTGTATCTCAACAGATATGACTGTGTAGAAATGGGAGTATCTATTGTAAAGATGAATAGTGCTTCATATACAATTTCACTAAAAGGTAGTGTAAAATGCTATTGTATTTTGTGACATCAATGTTTTACAGTTTTTACACAAATTCTGTGGGCAGTCTTGTGTGTCAAGGACAGTGGTGATGCTATTATTTGCCAGCTTTTAATTTGGTTACAAACACCTGATTTACAGCTATCACTCCACTCCTCCATAGTTTTACTGTACATTATTGACATACATTTAATTGGTATCTCAGCATTCTGCCCATGCACATGTATGATGCATTTAGCTGGAGAGAAAAGCAAATATAATTTACCTGTGTATCGCAGATCTACCTCAATAGCAAATTTAAGATGAAAAATTTAAGTGCTATTGAAATCCAAAATAATGTGAATCAAAATTAAAAACAATAGAGCTGAACAGTAGGAGGAGAACTTAACATAAGCAGATTGGTCAAGATAAGGTATGGTAAAGGCCTGCAGAGGTATAATAATAAGAGTAGATGGAAAGACAGTTGGTGAGTTTACTGTGGCATAGAGGTGAAAAGGGGCAATAATGAAAATTGAAGGTAGGGAAGAAAGGGGAAGAATTGAAGGGACAATGGGAGAGAGATTAAAAATACACAGCAGAAGGGCACAGACCAAGATAAAAGAAGCAAGGAAAAAGCAAAAAAGTGCAAGATATATCTTGACTAAAATAAATAGTTATGTTTTCAGTGCAAATGCAGGACACGAAGAGTATCATGTGCTTAGAAGATCTTTTAGGGCAATAAAGCAAAAATCAAATAATAGAAGGGAAGAAACGAAACTCAAAAATTGATAATGGAATTTATTAAGATGTAAAATATTTTAAGAAGGATCAGTAAGTGAAAGTTTTAAAAACAGCCAAATAACGCTCTCTCTCAACATGTGCACATATACACACTAGCAGAGAAAAGGTTCACATGACCTGAAGTCTTTAATGGCATGTTTTACTCCCCAGCTGATCAGCACTAGAATCAAAGCACCCTAAATTTATCCTTCCCCTAGGCCAGAAACACACACTGAAATAAAACCACCAAATTTCAAATGCCTTCATCTCTAATATTATACCAATAGAAAAGCATTACAAATTTGAATGCACTACGTAGCTGCATCTTGCATAGCGATAGCATGGATATTGAAAAAGCTATGATACCAAAGCAGTTTGAAGATACCATTCATTTTTTTATTTGTCCTGAATGTTTTTCAGTCCATTTAATAATGATTCAAACACTATTTCTGCAATAAGCAACTCAAGTGTTTGTCTGACAGGACTAGAGCAGCAATAAGCATGGAACAGAAACACAGACAAAAATGATTAGAGAGAGTAAAGGCAGAGAAGGGGGGAAAATCTGAAACAAATCTTGTCTATATTGAAAGTTATAACATGCACCTTTTTTCAATAGTGTAGCTGCACTGTATCAGCTTAGCCTAATCCTGACTATGAAGTTTTGCTAACTCTAACTTCCCACACTTAAACTGATTTAAGGAATTTGCATTTGACAAAACAAAACAAAAAAAACTTTAACAAAAGGCATGCAGCTTTTTATTACTTAATAGCAATTATTAATATTAATACTGTGATATATCTCTTATTATCTTATCAGAATATTGTCATTTACACAGAAAACTACCATATACCACAGAAGAAAAGTATTAGAGAACTTCTCATGCTTATAAAATATAGAGACAAAAATACATTCAGGATAATCACATGCAATCTCTTAGGCATCTCAGTTTCACAGTTATGTAACATTTCATTCTATCATTTTTTTTCTGAAGTATTACAAGGAAAGCTAATTAAACATCAAAAGCTTGTCACATCAAGCTTATTATTCACTCAAACAGTATGTCTTATTTGCTAAATATGTCTTGACTTGGAAGTCATCCTCAGCTGCATTCTTAACTAATTGCAGCAACTGCTACACAATACTGATTACTATTATGAATCAGTAAGTTAAATTAGATGCATCAGTTATCATAGCGTTTATTTGCCAAGAGACATAATTCCAGCAAAAGCATACTGCACAACTGTATGTTAAACATACAACATTTATTCTGCCCCTAATCACTGTTCCTCTACTGCTGCCGCCGAAGAAATAGCACATTTCCTATTTCAGCAACAGAAGTCTTATTCACTATGGTTGGTTTCTGTGCAGCTCAACAATTTTCTCTGCAAACAATACAGCCTATTGCAAGGAATGCTTTTCAAGTTAAGGTTGCATGAAAACTGTCCTGTAAGGAATCAGGAGGTCATGTTGGCAATATTACTGTATATAAAGTGAATTATAATTAAAGTGAATAAAGTGAGCATATTTCTCAAAGACACATATATTATAGAATGTTTGCATATTTTGGGGGATTGTGTATATACACACACATACACACACACATACACCTCTCATAGCTATGTATGTATTCTTTGACAAACATATGGGACTGAACGGATAGTTCTTTTGCTTCGATTGAAATAAATAAATAAATAAATTAGCTGAAAATGTATTTTCACCAGTTTCTAATCAGTGTCAACTACTGGCAAAATTACAACCTGGTAGGTTTGGGGTTCATTTTTCTAAAGAGCAAAAACCACCACCAACGGTTTTTTCTTTTTTTTTTTACTTAGGCATCAAATATATTGATGTGAGCACAAACTATAAATTATATAATTTTGTTCAGACTCTTTCATAATTTGATTGAAGTGATATTAAAGCTAAAGAATCAAAATAGCTGATTAACCAAGTTTTTGTTATATTTAAAATGCTTTATTCAATAAACTCTTAGGACTTGGTGTCATCTATTAACTTCTCTGAGCTAAAAATGTAGCGGTAAACACTAGGTCAAGAAGCAAGAACTTAATGATCTGGCAACTAGGTAGCAAAATAAATCCTTTAAGAACTATCAAAATAAACTAAAAATAAAATTAGATATAAATCCAAGTTTTAGACTGTGGTCAATTGAGGTCTAGACAAAACCCTATGTTTGTTCACTGCCTAGTCTCCAGTCTGCTCCAAGTTTGAAAAGGTAATTGAACTCGGTCTATAATTACTGGATTAGATACAGATGGGCTCTGTACATTTCAGGGGAGGAAAGGGCTGTTTTGCTTCATTTTATGATTGCCTGTAAGGTCAAACTTTTCAAAATGTACTTTCATCTGTTAAATGGTTTCTCAAATTCCCAGGGGGATATCTTCAATAACTGATGTTTTAAGCAATTTGGGTCTATCAGATCCAGTCTTTGAATGTAATAAGCTGTCCATTTTCTAGAATTATAAATGTGCATGTAGGTTAATTGCTACAACTCTTACATATTTTCAAAAAGACACTTTTTTGAAAAACTGCAAGTTTTATCCAAGTTTATTATACATAAATATTCTTAGAATTGTTTTGTTTTAGGTGAAGAATATCTTTGAAAGTATGAATAAATAACTCAAATTCGTAATATTTATATTATTAGTTAATAATTAATAATATTATAGCATTATTTAATTTAATAATAGTAAATTACTCACAATTCTGTCCCACTTGTCAGAAACGTATGAGAACTCTCTCTTAGGACTCAATTCATTAATGTATGAATAGTCCCAATGATTTCAGTTCACTTTTTTTTACAAATCTAAAAGTGAAGCATGCACCTGTATGGGAAAACGCGGAAGAGTTTCGAGGAGATAGGCGATGGAAGGCAGCCAGCAAAGGAGCATCAACAGGGCATGCTGACCCACAGCCATGGTCCTCCGGCCGGGCTCCTGCCAGGGTCGCACCACACCTGGGCTTTGAATTGAGATTAGCCCTGAACTCAGTATGTGTACTGCGCATGTGTACAGTACATGAAAACCTCCTGTAGTGCTCCCCACAGCGTTCCTCACCCCGGACCGACGCTCAGTAGTGCCTTGGATTCCCCCATGCCTTTACTGCCTTGATCGGGACACTTCCCGGGACCCCCCTGCTTAGACACAGAGGCAGTCGACCACAGTGTGCCTTGTGTTTGTGCATCTGTCCTTGTCAGGGTCCAGGCAGTGTCCCTGCCTCAACTTTATAGCACCTGACTTAAAAGAAAGACCTAGAAAAAGAACTTTAGAAGCCTCCTGGTAGTATCTTTTTGGAGCCTTTATCCTCACTCTTGCTCACAAGACAAAATGTGGAATAAACAATGAACATTAAACTTTTAATCTACTAAGAATTTTTTGTGAAATCTTGTCTTCAGTCAAATCAACCATAACTTTGCAACCTATTTCAGGGCAACCAGGACTTCATCCCACATCTTCTCCTACCTCTTTGAATGTCTCGCTCAGTTTAAGTGCTCAGCAAAGATGACCTAGCTCCGCTCTCAGCTAGAGACTCTCAGAGCTACTGGAATAGCAGTTTAAAGCAGAAAGCGTACTGTTCAATCAGAAGACGGTTCAGAATCAGAATAACAGTTCAGCTCATAGCCTCAAAAGACACAGGACACATTTTTTATTATTATTATTATTCCAAACAACTTGCTATTCAGAAGGTTGAATTCGAACAAGAGTATCTTTGTGAAAAGATAAATCTGTGTTTCATCAATGACAATACCTCACTGGGAACATCCTCAGTCAAACTGCCATCTTTGTAGGATTAGACACCCATAGAGCTGTTCCATCAGATTTAGAATTTAAGCACTGGTAATGAGGATAATAACAAATATGTTAATGTAATCCCCCTCTGTCTCCAAGTTTGCAAATGAAAACGGCTTAAAAGCGTGACAGTTCATCTCATATAATTTCACATGATTACCATTTTGTTTGTTATATTTCAAAGTCTTCCCAGTAAGGCCCAAGTCCTGAAGTCAGGGCCAATTACCATAAAAGTTCTCGCAGAAAGATGCTTCATAATGTAAAAACATAGTTATTCATATATGTGCACTGACAGAAGATTTTTGCCTATCACCAGAAGACTGTATGGAATTCTCACAACTTACAAGCCTCATTGAATAAAGAAAATTTACTGCTATATTTTAAAAATTGATACAAATCAACTTGTTCAAAATAATTCAATCCATAAAATGCCTGCAAAAGAATGATAATGATTTTGGGGGGTAATAATTGCTCTTTTTTTAAGCACAAAAATGTCAGTAACAATCACTTCTAGCCAAATCAAAAGTTGGTCCTTGTAGTAAACTCTCTTTTTAAACAAGAGTAGTAGACTCTTGTTAGCATCAAAAACAAGCAGGCAAATATACTTAAAAGTTATATTCCATGTAATATTTGTATTATATTCTTCCTGTGTCTGTAATGGAGGCTTTTACATGTATTTCTTCATATTTAGGAAAATGTTCAGGATTACAATTTATCTATAGTACACTATAGTTCTACATATAGTACTTAATATATGAAGACAGTCTCTTATTTTAAGAGCTATATTAAAAGGGCCATGTTTCACTCATTCATTTTAAGTTTAAAAAAAAAACTGTTAAAAATTACTTGTTTTATTTTACCTACTAAAGAAAATTATACTAAGTATTTCAAGGGTATTGTGTGAATCCACAAATCACTCATAAAACTACTGTAGTTTTCTAGGACAGGGACAATAAATTGCCAAACAATGCTAAAGTCATAGTTTGACCATGCATTCTGTACACCATAACACAGAAATATGCAAGTATGATATTTATGCTAGGCCAAATTTTAGTCAAACTGATTAACTCCTCCATACTTTTTTCTTTTTTCCTTCCCTTCCCATAATCTCTCTTAGATGCACTTTCCTATATTTTCTGTATGCTCTTTTACATATGATGGCTATATTCAAAACACAGAATACAGCACCTGAGTTCTCCTAAGGTGAGAATCATCTTCCGATCTAAACTCTAATGAGTTTCACAGTGAGCTAAAAATCTTAGGAAGTGGAAACAATATCATTCAGAGAAATAAAGTGTATTCTTACAATAAGCCAGTCTCACTTACTTTATGGCATATTATGGTCTTTACGCAAATTAGAAAGCATGTAGAACAAGGAAAGCAGATATCCAATATAGTTGGAATTTTTTCGTACATGACGTACAGCAATGAGGGGGGATTACTTAATCACTTAACACCTCACATAAGTTAATGCTTCCTTGATTCTTTTAAAAACAAATTCCTTTAATAATATTTACACATCCATATAGCCTCTGAAATTTGTGAAGAATAAATAAATCAGAAGGAAAAAACATACAAAAAGATGTTGCTTATTTCATAATAAGATTATTATCTACTACAGATGTTAAGTGCCCTATTAAATTCAATATGGCTATTTTGTTTTAGAAATATTTCAACACAATGTTTCCCCTAAGTTCATTTATTATTAAAAATAAAGAGAGAATATTCATACATTCATAGAGTCTAATGTCAGACTGATCAGAGTAATAGGTCACCAGAGCAATAGTCAAGGATTTGGAAAACCAGTATCCAACTCTTTGCTTTTCTACGGAGTAGTGTCCCACATGTGAAAAGGAATTCCTAAGCCATCCCTAAGCATTAACTCCTGCATTACTTGTAGAATTGAATACTTTCAGAATATTTGCATTTGACCTTGAGATTTCAAGCGATGAAGAATCTACCAAATCAAGGGTCAATTAAATCATACCACAACAAATTCACACTTTTTTCAGCACTGTGACTTGTTTTTGTTTTTCTATAAAAATCCACAGACAGTCAGAGATTTTCTCTTGTGATCATCCCTCCTAACTAAATAGAATGAGCTTATAGTTCTCACCGCAAAGATGAATTTCCAGACTTCATATCATTTTTGTAGCTCTTTGAAAAAAATATCAGAGTTTTGGAAAAGGTTGGCATTGGTTCTGGTCATCCTACCCATGACCAGAACCAATAAATTCCCTTCTCATACATGCATAAGTAATACGAAGCCCAAGAATCTTCACATATATATAATAAATTTTTTATATCGTTGAATTAGCTGTGCTTCAGTTTAAATCTAGATAAAGAAATGCTTTCCCTTGAATAACAGAACAGAAAATGCAGTATGCATCACACTATCCAACTGAATTGACCTGGACAAATATATATATATATATATATATATATATATATATATATATGCACACACATATATATATAATAAAGATAACTGAAGAAAGGAGAGTTTTAAATTAATCAAAAATTTGTAGCTGTTATTTGAAAACTGGTATACAACTAAGTTCTGAAAGAAGACTATCTCAAGAACACGCACATCTGTTTAATATTACAAGCCAACTGTCAACATCCTAAGTGAAGTTTTAATTTAATATTTTTTCTTTCTTGATGTTTTACCTTTAATCAATGCCTCGTGAGAGTATCAACTTTCTATAAGAAACTGTTAAATATAAAGAAATGTTATTGTAGCATGTTTATAAAATCATAGTTCGAGAACTTTTTATTTTTCTAAAGCCTGACCACAACTTAATTATCTGCAGGACATTCCAAGCTCACAATTGCAAGCTCCAGTTCCCAAGCAATTTTAAACAGTATCTACTGTACAGGACATAGGGCATTGCAAATACCGCAACACAGTAATGTTTGCAAAAGTCAGCATTAGAGCCTTTAGACATGGTTTTTATTTTCAATAAATATTTGTTTCCCCACTAATCATTAAATGGTTTTCATCACCATTACATGTTTGTCTTTCACATATCAGCTTGCTATTACGGTTTATTTTTAATATAAGTGAATTAGTTACATAAAAGACAGATAAAACATATAACATCCCTTACGTTATAACAAAGTTTCATAAGGCTCAGCAGCTCACACTGTTTTGTTTCTTCTTCAGGAAAGAGCAAGAGTAAAGGCATGAAAAAAAATTGCTAAGCAGGAGTTAATGTTGGGGGAAAAATGACAACATTCTTTTTGGAATTTTTGGCTGAGGTAAAGTTTGAATCTCCTTAAAAAAGAAAACTATCAAAAAGCCAGGAATTTCAAAAACGTTTCTGCTTTGTAAGACCACCCATGCCACCTGAAAAAAAGAAAAATACTAAATCCACGATGCAGCTGTTTACAATTTATATGTGCTACCTGAAAACTGCAGATGATACAATACTACCAGAACTACTCAGAAATATTTCAAGAGTGTGTTTTTCCTGACCAAAATACCAACGTCTTGTAGAACACCTTTCTTTTAACAAGTTCCTGAGAAACTCCCATTGCTCCTGTCCCTCTGATCAGCTCTCCTCTCCTCCGGAGACTGTCCAAGGACTCCCAGTTCCTCGCAGCTCCGTGCCACGTGCTCCCACGAAGCCAGATATGTGGGCGCTCACAGCACGCATGGTGCTCTGCCATAAAAACAGGCTTCTCAGCTCTAAGCCCCACTATTACATGCACAGAAGTCACAAGAAGTCCAGCATTAGATTATTTCTTATTTTCTAAAATAGGATATCATTCAATTTCTCCTGTACTAAATATCTGAAGACTTAAAAATTTTTCAAAGACTTTGCCATAAAAAGAAGTTAGAGGACACATTCAAATTCTAATTAGAATAGTACTCTAGATTAGAATTCTGGTAATCATATTAGAATTTCATTTTTAGCAAGTCACAAAACAAGATCCTTTCTCTTATTTTCAATCACAGACCAACATATCCTTCAGCCTTCTGGATTTCCTTACAGAACCACTACTGCCTTCACTGGAAAGCTGTCTGTCTGATGCACAGTCCAGCAAAGCAGGAAGCAATGGTCAGCTACATTCTGTACTACAGAAATGAAATATTCCACTGAAAATCAGTGAGATTACGTCCACATTCAAAACAGTTTAAAAGTCAACCAAAAAGGAAATACTTGGTGGAAAATGTCAAGCAAGTAATCTATTAATAACAGGAAAGGGAAGGCAGGTGGAAGATGAATTAGATTTAACTGCATCCATTAAAAAAAAAAAAAAGGTACAAGATAGTATCTGCAAAAATGGATCAGGTTTAAATTTGAGCAGATCCAGTATGTCCATATTTCTATATTGCTCTCGCTGCCCTCTGTCAAGGGGAAAGAAGGACAAAAAGGGACAACATGGACACCACAAAGTTGCCATCTGACAGCTATAAAGTGTCATTTTTGACAGACAGAAAGCTCTGCCACACCACCCTGAAGCTATTGAAAATTTACGTTTTCAATAAAGTATCCATAACTTAGAATTCTATGCAATTACATTAAACTGTAATATTTTAGACATTAAAGAACATTTCCCCCAAATTGTTGCCAATAATTCCTACCCCCAATTTTCACCCTTTAATTGCTTTAACTGCTGAAGCTATCATTCCAGGCTTTAATACTCTCCAGCCTGAAGAATATTTTCAATTATTAATGGTCTGAAGTTTCTAAGGCAGAACATACAATTACATGACCCTTTTATTGAAAATTTACATCCTTTCAGCTATGATGAAATACCTAAATCATTAATCCACCCATTATCAAAAATGACAAGGAAGCAGCTCAGCATTACAGCAGTAACTCATCTTGATGACCAAAAACCAGTCCAAATTAGCACTAAAAATACAACAGCCTCAGTACTACTTGTTGAAAGCAACGCTTGTCACCAATTTTTACATGCAGTCTGAAATGGTTTAAGCTTTGAAACACTCGCTACTTAAGATTAAGAAAGCTTAAACACCTTTCTTTTGCTGACGACAAAAGTATAAACCATAGATAGTATCCTAAATTACAGTATCTGCCCATTTTGTTAATATTTTAATGCATCACAGAGTTCAAAAAAGTTAACCTCTGGTGGCTCAGAAATTATGTTAGCTAACTGTCATAGAGGGGAAAACTCCAATCCAAGTCTGGATTTAGCAGATACAAACAGAATTTGTATTCTTCAGACATCCTAAATAAAAACCATCATCCTTCTCTACTTAATGTAACAAGCAGGATACACTGTGCACACAGAAAAATGACAAATGCAGTATATTAAGAAAAGTCACAGCAAGTTCTTCTGTGTGCTACTATCCACTAAATTTGTCCCATTTAGAAGAAGAGAAGGAGGAGGGGAATGAGAACCTTAAAATTACTAACTTCCAGGGAAATGTGCCCTCGCTGTGTCCTCATTGTTAATATATAGAAAAAAATATTGAAGTCACCTCTCTATGGAACCGCACTGGTATTCTTTTGGGTCTGCTTAAATTTAAATTTACTTCTGTCCCAAACACAAGATCATAGTTTAAAAAATAAATAAATAAACAAAGAGCCTGAGACTTCCAGCAACATTAGTGTATGTCAAAATAACAAGCTCTTTGTTCCACAAACTCACAAACTTTGATAAAGAACTCAGAGAAGCAGTAAAAAGGTAACTGCATCAATTAAATTCACTAACCTACGAGTACCGTTTCATTCTTGCTCCTCCTTCTTCCATATCCCTTCCTGCTTTCTCTATTTTAGATGTATTCTATCATTCTCTATATTTTTCCTTTTTTTTCCACTCTTCTTTTTGCATTCATATTTATAACCTCGCGTGTTACATTGTCTCTTTGTCAATCTATTTTCTTCATACTCAGCCTGCTCCTTTTCTGTTGTCTTTGTCACCTTTCTGCTGTATCGTTTCAGCATTTCAGATCCCCAAGAACTTGCCGCCCTGCCCCATCCCTCCTTTTCCTTCTTCGGATGTCATGCAAGTGCATCAGATGTTTGAGAAAACGAGGAGGCCACATACGACAAACTTCAGATTTCTTCTACTTCCATATGCACTGCAAATGTCTGTTGAACTCCTCCTTACCTGCGACAAGAGGTGAAATCAGCAGCTCACAGGAGGCATCAACCTAACTGACAACTACAGGCTGGAAAAAGTTTATAGCAGCTCCACGCAGTACCAGTTCCTCCAACAACGGCATGTCAGGGGAGAACCGCTGCAGCCGCCCAGGCCCCGTCAGGGGGCGAGGAGAGGGCGAAGGCAATGGAGCTCTTGCCCTCCAAACACAAACCGCAGCCTCAGAGTACTTTTGGACTCCTCAGCACTGCATGAGGTCCAGCCAGTCAAAATAACAAAAATAACGTGCAACTAAGGAAAATTGTCTCCCAAGCTGGCTTTCAATCCTGTCATTCAATCTATTCCAAAAATAATTCCCATGGAGTTAAGAATTTACTTAAAACAAACAACTGAGGGGTTAGAGGGGAGAGCTGAATTTGTACAGACATTTCAGAAGTTCCCAGAGCTTTGGAGGGTTCATTACTCCTTCTCCAAGGCCAACCTATATCCTCACCACTGTTACCGATGTAAGTTTTGCTAAAACCAGAAGCATCACATGGTGAACATTAGTGACTTGGCATTTAATCCTATAGCATTACACAAGGTTAGCTTTCCATTCCTCTCCAAAAACCTTAAAAAAAAAAAAAATCTGCAATTTCCTTACTCTGCTTTTTATTGTTCTCCTCTCCTAATTAAAATTATCAACTTACTTCTTTTCTATATCTCCAGCTAAATTTCTTCTCTGAGATGAATGAAGTGAGAGGTAAAACCAATAAATGTTCATAACACAAAATTAACATTAACCATGATTTGCAAAGGGAAAGAGATAAACCTGAAATATTAGAAAACACTACACCATATCTTCCCATTTGAAAAAACACAATTCAGAATAATACACCCTACTCACAAATAGAGCGGGGGGAAACGTGTATGCATGTAAATGAAGCACATAAATGCAGTAAACTTTGAGAATAAAAAGTGACTGCTCATAATTGTATGAGGGGGGAAATCGGAATTAGGTCTAATGACCTCAGTAATGGGCCAAGTTTACTGGAACTTACCTTTCATTAAAAGTTAAATGAACTGAAAAGTCACTGCCTGTCCAAAATTTGGCAGTCGTTAATTTCTAATAAAGACTATGATTGCCTATACCAAGAGCACTATATATCTCCCTTGCATCCAAACACTGTCTTATGAGAGTTGTTCTTATGTAATCATTAGAGTTAAAAATACCATATAAGCTAACATTAGCAAATTAGTTTAGAATTATTTAATCTGCTTGAGTACCAAAAAAAATTGAAGCACCCTTTTTTAACCATCTTTGGTCATTTCCCTCACAGCACTGTTCAGTATCACCCATTCAATCACAACAGAAGCAATTCACTGCACGACCTTGCAGTCTTTGACCGGCAGGCTTTGTTCTGCCTTGTACTCCAGCGTTACTACTTTCAGACATGGAAGTTTTCAGGATTGGGTCCCATTCAGATCTAGTCTAGATATGGCAAATGTAAGTCCCATCCTATAATCAGCTCACTTTATTAACATTTTTATTTTTAACTGAAAAATACACTGCAGAAGTTAATTGGAAGTTGATAATGTTTTCTGATAAATACTAACGTGTTATTAAACACGCCTATGTAATCAAAAAATTCTGAGTAATTACATGCAGGTAACTAATCCTGAGATTTTGGTTCCCCTGGCAAGAGAACACAGTAGTTCTGAGTTTCACTTGGCAATCTCCTTCTCAAACGTAAATTGAAATTAAATATTGATATAGCTGCAGCTGTCTACAAACATTTGTGTGTGTTATTTGCTGTTTCCAGCTAGCTGACACTAGATTTTCTCCTCTGTTTTTAGTATTTTGGATATTTCTCAGCCTTTTAAAAAACTTGGATGTAATTTGATTCGTTCTACAACCACTAACCTGAAACGGACTCAGAACAGACGTTGTAATAATTAATTTCATATTCCAATAAAATGTTTAATACTTAGCATAAGTATTTTCAAATATCTTTTAGAACAGTGTCCAAGCACTAACTGCCCCTCGCCATGATCCTGTGATACGAAACGGATGGTGTTACTACCTGCATCAACGGACTGGGTAGCAGAGGTGGAACACTGAAGCTTCCTGCTTACCACTGTAGCTGCTATACCCAAAGTTAAGCAGTGGAAAAGCATTGGGCTTCCCAATCTGCAAGACAACTCTTTCTTATGATACTAAAATGATACTAGCATGAGGAATTCTTTGTTTGAAATTTAGATTTAATTAGCTAATGTTTTCTAAACTTTTGATTGGTAAATCTCTAGAAATTTTCCAGTGAAAGTGCAGACTGTTTTTGTATCTATGTCTTACACTGGCTGCTGATTATATATTCTGATCAAATACACTACATAATTACTGTGTCTAAATTTTGTTCATCATTTCTCTTTAAATAATTCAAGATAGTCCAAAAGGAATCAGAAAGAACCTGTGTTTAAAGCTATTCACTTTTAGTAGTGCTACATCAATAACTATCACGCTATTCAATCATGCTATTCAAGGCAGTCCAACATTGCCAGTTTGAGGGATCAGTGACCAGTTTTGGGATTCCCCAGTCTTCTAGCCTGTATTAATGCAGTAATAACGGTAAATACTTAGCCACTGCAAATATCACATACAAGACATCAGACCTACCTCCTCCTTCTCCTACAGTGATACTGAAAATACTAGACTGCAAAACGTACATGGGGAAAACCCATGTTTGGAACTGTGCTCCATCAGTGCTCTATCTCATCTAATAGGAACACTTCTAATAGCAATGCTCTTTTGAATTATCCTTTGGGCTGAATTCAAACAATGAGACGCCAGCTGGACTTCTGCAGATACAAAAAGGCTGTTTTACTCAGGGCAAATCAAAAAAGAAAAAAAAAAAAGCCACCTCTACAAAGGACAATCAGAACCTATCGGTAGCCACAGCAATATACAGTGAAAGACAGGTGGCCTTGTAATTAAAATCTGTGGTCAGAATTCATATTCAATGTCATTTGTTGTGGCTTTTGCAAGAACTAGGAGGCAAGTCATATAGAATCACAGAATCAGTAAGGTTGGAAGGGACCTCTGGAGATCATCTAGTCCAACCCCCCTGCTCAGCAGGGTCACCTAGAGCATGGTAGACAGGGTTGCATCCAGGTGGGCCTTGATGATCTCCAGAGAAGGAGACTCCACAGCCTCTCTGGGCAACCTGTTCCAGTGCTCTGCCACTCTCACAGGGAAGAAATTCCCCCTCACGGTCAGGCGGAACTTCCTGTGCTTCAATTTCTGCTCATTGCCTCTTGTCCTGTCACATGGGGCAACTGAAAAGAGTTTGTCCCCATCCCCTTGACACCCTTCCTTCAGGCACTTGTACACATTGATAAGATCCCCCCTCAGAGAGGCCCAGCTCTCGCAGCGTTCCTCATGGGGCAGATGCTCCAGCCCTTTGATCATCTTCGTAGCCCTATGCTGGACTCTCTCCAGTAGCTCCATGTCTCTCTTGGACTGGGGAGCCCAGAACAGGACACAGTACTCAAGATGAGGCCTCCCCAGGGCTGAGGAGAGGGGCATGATCACCTCCCTTGATCTGCTGGCAACACTCTGCCCAATGCACCCCAGGAGACCATTGGCCTTCCTGGCCACAAGGGCACATTGCTGGCTCATGGTCAACTTGTCATCCACCAGCACTCCCAGGTCCTTCTCTGCAGAGCTGCTCTCCAGAAGGTCAGCCCCCAGCCTGTACTGGTGCCTAGGGTTATTTTTCCCAAGGGGTAGGACTCTGCACTTGCCCTTGTTGAACCTCAGGAGGTTCCTCTCTGCCCAGCTCTCCAGCCTGTACAGGTCTCTCTGAATGGCAGCACAGCCCTCCATCCCCTCATCCAGGTCACTGATGAAGAAGTTGAACAGGATGAGACCCAGTACTGAGCCCTGGGGGACGTCACTAGCCACAGGCCTCCAACTAGACTCCATGCCACTGATGACAACCCTCTGAGCTCTGCCTTTCAGCCAGTTCTCAATCCACCTCACTGTCCACTCGTCTCACCCACATTTCCTGAGCTTATCTAGAAGGCTGTTACGGGAGACAGTGTCAAAAGCCTTGCTGAAGTCAAGGTACACAACGTCCACTGCTCTCCCCTCATCTACCCAGCCAGTCACTCCATCATAGAAGGCTATCAGACTGGTTAAGCAGGATTTCCCCTTGCTGAATCCATGCTGGCTACTCCTGATCACCTTCTTTGCCACCATATGTCTGGAGATGACATCCAGAATGAGCTGTTCCATCACCTTTCCAGGGATGGAGGTGAGGCTGACCGGCCTATAGTTGCCTGGGTCCTCCTTCTTGCCCTTCTTGAAGACTGGAGTGACATTGGCTTTCTTCCAGTCCTCAGGCACCTCTCCAGATCCCCAGGACCTTTCAAAGATGATGGAGAGTGGCCTGGCAACAACATCTGCCAGCTCCCTCAGTACCTGTGGGTGCATCCCATCTGGGCCCATGGATTTGTGGATGTCTAGCCTGCCCAGAGGTCTTTAATCCTTTCCTCCTCAACCAAAGGAAAGTCTTCCCTTCTCCAGACTTTCTCCCTCACATCCAGGCTCTGAGATTCCTGGGGGCTGCCCTTAGCAGTGAAGATTGAAGCAAAGGCGGCATTCAGTAATTCTGCCTTCTCTGTATCCCTTGTCACCAGGCCCCCCGCCCCATTCAGTAGTGGGCCCACATCTTCCCGAGTCCTCCTCTTGCTGCTGATGTATTTGAAGAAGCCCTTCCTGTTGTCCTTGACATCCCTTGCTAGACTCAATTCCAGCTGGGCCTTAGCCTTCCTCGCAGCATCGCTGCATACTCTGACTGCATTCCTATAATTCTCCCAAGCAGCCTGTTCCCTCTTCCACAGTCTATGTATTTTCTTCTTCTGTCTGAATTTGGCCAAGAGCTCCTTGCTTACCCATGCAGGTCTCCTGCCTCTTTTGCTGCATTTCTTACTCACAGGGATGCACCGCTCTTGAGCTTGGAGGAAGTGATGTTTGAATACTAGCCAGCTCTCACAGACCCCCCCTTCCTTCTAGGGCCTTAATCCATGCAATTCTGCCAATTAGGTCCCTGAAGAGGCCAAAGTCCGCTCTCGTGAAGTCCAGGGTTGCAATCCTGCTTGTTGCCTTAGTTCTTTCCTGCAGGATCCTGAACTCCACCATCTCGTGGTCACTGCAGCCAAGGCTGCCCCCAACCTTCACATCTCTAACCAGTCCCTCTCTGTCGGTAAGGACAAGGTCCAGCAGGACACCCTTCCTCGTAGGCTCCTCCACCGCTTGTGACAAGAGGTTATCATTGATGCATTGCTGGAGCCTCCTGGACTGTTTGTGCCTTGCTGTGTTGTCCCTCCAGCAGATGTCAGGGTGGTTGAAGTCCCCCATGAGAACCAGGGCCTGTGATCGTGAGGCTACCTCCAGCTGTCTATAGAAGGCCTCATTAACTTTCTCTTCCTGGTCAGGTACCCTTGTAGTAGACACTCACAACAGTGTCCCCCATGCTAGCCTGCCCTTTGATCTTTACCCATAAGCTCTCAACTGCCTCCTCCTCCCCCCCCCCCAGCAGAGCTTGATACATTCCAGTTGCTCTCTCACCTAAAGAGCAACTCCACCACCTCACCTTCCTGGGCTGTCTCTCCTACAAAGCACATAGCCATCCATGACAGCATTCCAGTCATGCGAGCTATCCCACCATGTCTCCGTGACTGCAATGAGATCATGGCCCTGTGATCGCACACAGATCACCAGCTCCTCCCGTTTGTTCCCCATGCTGCGTGCGTTGGTATACATACATTTTAAAGAGGTGGTCATGCCTGCAGGTTTCCCAGGAAGGGTGTACAGGGGTTGCCCATAGCCATGTCCCAAACACACATCCCCAGCTGCATGCAGCCGTTGGAGGCCTCCCAGCACAACTTGTGTTTTGTTGTCTACCCTGTCTCTATGACACCCCCCTCCTACCTATTTTAAAGTCTCTTAACTAGCCCTCTTTACTAGGCTGGCCAACCTGTTTGCAAAGGCAAATGTGCCCCGCTTGGTGAGGTGAATCCCATCTCTCCCCACCAGTTGTTGGTCTTCAGATCGTGTTCCATGGTCATAGAATCCAAAACCCTGTTGCCAACACCAGCAGCGTAGCCAGTTGTTGATTTGGGAAATCTTCCTGCTCCTCCTCCCATGCCTCCCCCTTATCAGCAGGACCGATGAGAAGACTGCCTGGGCTCCCAGACCCTTGACCGTCATGTCCAAGGCCTTGAAATCTTCTTTGATTGTCTCTAGTTTGTTCTCTGTATTGTTAGCACCCACATGAGAGAGCAGCAGAGGGTAGTAGTCTGATGAGCGGACAAGCCTTGGTAGCCTTTCAGACACATCTCATATCCTTGCCCCCGGCAGGCAGCAAGCCTCTCTGGAGGAGGGCTCAGGTCAGCAGACAGGCACCTCTGTCTCCCTCACCATGGAATCACCTACTACAACCACTCGTCACCTCTTCCAAGTGGTCATGCAAGGCACAGGGTCAGACAGCCCAGGTCCTTCCCTTGAGGCCAGATCTGGGTTCTCCTCATCCTGAAGTGCACTAAACCTGTTCTTCAACTGTAACTCCAGGTCTGCAGGAGGATTAGGGGCCCTTCTTCTTTTTGTTCGAGAAGCAACTAGCTTCCAGCCTTCTTCAACAGTGCTGTGCTGAACTATTTCACTCTTCATAGAGTCCTCAAGCAACTCCACTGCTGCAGGGGATTGGGACTCCAGGAGCAGTACGGTCTCTGAGAAAGTCTTGTCTATCTCCTGCTCACTTTCTCGTGTGTTTCATAGTCTACTGACTTCATCCTGCAACTCTTTGACTTGACAACACAAATTGTCAGCAACAGAACACCTCTTGCAGGAGGGCTGACCATCAGTCCACACCTTCTGGAGAGGCTCTAGGCACTCCCTGCAGCCTGAGACCTGTAGGGCAGCATCTGCTGCAAGAGGCTCTGCCTAGGTTGACGCTTCCGACACAGCTGAGGCAGCAATTCCCACAGCCACTGGCAAATACGCTTTACGGTGAGTTACAACCATGTTAGCAAGAGTGGGCACTACTAGTGCTGGAAAAAGAAAGATGTCCTCTTGCACCTAACTGTGCTCCTCCTGTGCGAACTGCTGTGTCTGTTCGCTGGGAGCTGCACTCCAGGCCTTGCTCTTAAATAGACCTCTCCCTACTACCGACTCACAGGGTACTTGATCCACCCTAAACAAGGGCTACCTGTGTCAAAAGCCCCAACTCCCTCTATTCAGGGGCAAGGGAGACTGCTCGTTAGCAGTAGCTACACCCAGCTACCGTGGGTGATTAGTACCAGGGCTTCTTCCAGGAGAGCTTAAGGCTTCTTGCAGTTGCCCTTGCCCAGCTCCTCTTACCTGTTAGCAGAGTCACTCTCCAGTCCCTTCGTTCCACAAGGGTCAGCAGACCAGTGTCCAACATGGGCCCCAGAAGTTCAAGGCAGAGCTGGGACAAAGCTGCACAAACTGCTGCGTCTGTTCGCTGCCATATGTTTTTTTTCCCTCCTCATTAAATATTTGTACAGAGCAGCCAAACATATTCTTGATGTGAATATTGCTCTATCATACCAATTCTTTTTTAATCCGTTAATCATCCCATAGAATCCATACACAGAAGTTATATGAACAGCAGATGTAGCCTCATGAATCTGGCATCCTTATGTGTTCAACAGCTTCAAACATACATATTTGATCATTCTGAAATTTTGCATTTAAAGGCCTAGAAACATTTAACTTTCACTTTTTCCTTTCTCACAGACATATTTTCATATATACCTGGTATTACTTTTGAAGAATTTATGCTCTAGCACATCTTTTTTTTAAACTTTTCATAAAACCTTAAGCAAGAAGTACCTTCTTAATCTCCCTTGCCAAACAGTGAGCTTCATTCACAGTTGTAAACAAGCCTATCATGAAATTCTGTTTGACCATTAATTTGTCTTTACTTATGTTAATAGGCTGTATCAGCCCATATTCCATTTTTGTAAGGCATATAGAAGTCAGCCATGTTAAATTAAAAAAAATTAAATGTTATCGTTCTTTTAGTATTTTCAACTGTATTTGACAGATCTTCCTAACAGCTCATACTTGCCATAAAAAGTAACAGGAAAGGCTTAAATAATATGATTTCCTAAGATTGTCTTAAGACACAAGTTCAAGTCCCAAATATTTTCAAAATTGACAGTCTTTTAAAATATCCAAAATGGCAGGTTTAAGACTACAGTAAAGCAGTAAACAAGTGTTACGTAAATTAGTCCTTTGTTCCATCTGAACTCTCTGTATTTGTTACTAAACATTTAATTCAAGCCCAATCATTTTAAGTACTTTTGCTCTAACCCTCACAGCTCTTCAGTCACTTAGCAAGTAACTCAGTTTTATCTCAGATCTGATACCATACCAGGTAATCAAGTATGATGATTTTATTATGTAAAAGTATGATGAGAAACAAACTTTAGTGTCTTCACATAATGCATTTTAAATAACTGTGCCACAGTAAAAGTAGTGACAAAAAGACATTTGCTGCTTTCATGTTAGTTAACCAACAAATACTAACACATTCATAACAAATTCTAAGAGCCTTCTATAAATTACAAGTATTGGGAACTCCATTATATTTATCATAGCTTTCCTGTAGGGAATCCCATAGCATTTTTATCATGGTCCTAGGCAATATCTAAATGGCAAATAAAAGAGATTCCAAAAACTTACATTACATATACAGCTTTATTCATTGTTCATCATACACAAGACAGATCAATATTTGATGAATTCAGCTAACGGATAAAAAAGCAGTGACAGGGTAATGTGAGACGCAAAGAAAAATACTTTGAAAAGTTGGTGGCCATAGCACAGTCTTTTTTGGTTTTGAAGAGCACCCATATGCAAACTGGTCAGTTTTGTCATAGCTTAATGACACCATTAGCAATAGCAGTCTCGCAACTAACATTTTTTACACTGTCTCTAGATAACTTCATATCCTTGTGATATCAAGTTGGTCTCAAACATATAAACCTTTGTTAAGTTGCCCCCAACTGCAGCAAGGCAGTATATCTGAGTATAAAACCATTAACCCTTTCAAATTGCAAATTAATTCAGGGTTACTGTGAGTAACGCAGGATACCAAAAGTATGTAAGATGTAGCCTTCCCATCTGCACACGTTTTCTACACAATAGTCATTCAAGTCAAAGCTCTTATGTTCCACATTCTTCATGCTTAGTTCAATTCATCTATATACATATATACACACACACACACTCACTAAGTCTGACAACATAAAACAGGACTTTATAACTTTCCCAGGTGCAGTGAAATGTTACCATAAAGACAGAAGTCCACTGGGCAGACACAGAGCTATCTTAAGAAAGATGCAAAACTGAGAAACAAAATTCCACAAAAAATAAGAAACTACTACAACTTTGCCAGCTTCTGTTTTGATCTACCTTCTTAAACATCAATTAGAGCCTGAGTCAAGGAAAAAAAAAAAGAATAAATAAATAAATAAACAAACATTCCGTCAATCCTCAGGCTCTACCAAAACCCATACTCTTTGGGGAAAAACATGGAGAAAGAAAACATGCTATATATGATAAAGATAGCTTCATCACTTCTGACAGGTGCTCAAGTATATTAATAATGAGATACAACACCTTCATGGAACAGGCTAAATAAAACGTTCTGACCTTACAGGCAGGCAGCTGCTTTCAGCAGGGCTGTGCACCTAGAGCTAGAGCTACCCAGCTAGAGCTGAAGTAGCATCACCAGAGCTGGCTGGTGTTCTTGCAGCTTACTGCTGCACAGGTGTCTCTGCCATGCAAAACTCTACCCAGAATATAACATAAAAAGAGTATGTCTGTGTGCTGACTTTGCATAAGTATTTCAACATTTCCATATTTGAGTGTCAGAGATCTTCAATTATTACTCAACGAAATGTAGCATTGTAGAAGTTCTGACCAGGTATAAATTACTCATGGTTTCTCTTGTTACTCTGTATGGATTCTGACCATCATCTTTTGAGAGAAGTTTTAAAGACAACAGTAGTTAAAATAACAGTTTGATATGTTCTTCAGGTTAAAAAAAAATGTATGTAGACAGAGAAGGATTTGCTGGATTTTTTTGATTGCTTTAAAAATAGAAACATATGAAAGAATTTGTATACAAAGACCACACTTGCAAGTTAAATTGCTTAGTCTTGGCAGAAACAGGTAAACGTTTAACAGCAAGGCTACAACAAAATACTTGAAAGAGAATTTCACACATATATATAATCAAGTCAAATTGTATTTTGCTGAAGGAAGCAAACAAAATTATCATTAATTTTACTACAAAGTCTACCCTTTAACCGCAGTTTGTATGCTTTGTTTCCCCATTAGAATCAGACCTTAGAGAAGGCCCGAAAACTGTTATAAATCCTCCTGTGGTCTGGAAGAGATGGCTTCACTGTCACAAACAGGAGCAGAGAGAGACCAGGCCCAATCTATTTCACTCACTCATCACGTCCAAATATGCTCAGCAACAGATATTTAGCCTTCTCTTTTTCTTCAAGTCACTGTTTATGTGTATACCATCACTTAAACCCATTCTTCCTCTTTCCCTCAAAAAAAGATAGTTCAGCTTATCCACTGTGGCATTAACTGTTTACTTCACCCTAACAAGCTGTTATAACAAGCTGTTATATATACAACACCGTTGTAATCGATTTCAGCCACATCTTTGTCCTTTCTAGTGCTGGACAGTGCTCCTAGGAAACTAAGAAAGAATGAGAATCACAGATAGGGAAAGACTGGGACCAACAGATGTAAATAGAGGGAAAAGAAGGAATAAGGTAAGAGGAAAAGCTTAAGCATACAGCACGTCATCACAGCATAGGACTACGGCTAGGCAACGAGGAGAGGATGAAGGTGACGCCAGGCCTGTGGACGAACAGAACTTGAGAAAGACTACCAAAACTGGGAGGCTGCAAGGCCGAGGGAGCACTGGTGGTAGGAAGGGAAGAAGAAGTGGGTGTGGGTGTAGTCTGAGGCTATAAATTATTCAGAATACAGGCTATTTCTGTGATCAGAAGCCTAAAAATACAGAGATGGGCTGAAGTTAATAGAACTGAGAATGAGGAGCCAAAGTGCAGCCAAAGCCAGTACTGGAGGCAATGGGGCTGAAAGTTAAAGCTTTGGAGGAAATGAACAGAAGTTTGTGGCTGTAAGAGTATCTAGAATGGAACCTGAAAGTCTCAAATTTCTCGCTTCCTCTGCCTCAGCAAGTAACTATGAAACACTTTGGCAAAGTATCGGGACACCATCTACTGCTAAATCCTTAGAGGACAACAACCTGCTCCCCACATTAGTCCAAGTGCTGGAGTTCTGAATAGTAGATGTAAAAGTTGTAACCCTGTTGATGACGTAGATAAATGCCGATATGACGGCATGGGATTGGATTTCAATCCTTTTTTAAATTTCTAGGAATTCACACACACGCAAGTTGTGTCAAAAATTATAAAGCCTGTCCTGTCCTAGTGCAAGACTGAAGGAGTCTGTTCACTGTAAGGCGCTAGAACTTGGAATACCGTTAAATCGGGGGGGGGGGGGGAAATGTAAATCTCACGTTAAAAAACCTTGAATGTCGTTTGATGGACTGGTCTTATCACTGCAGATAGAGCTTTACCACAGGATTCACAGTCGATACTAAGCAAGTCACTTAAATCAACTTTAAATAGGGGGTTAATAATTGTGTATTCATTTAACACATACGCAACTTGACACCCTTGCTTAACCCTCAAAGCAATCACTTAACTACTTACAACGAAACGTTAAGTGTTACAAAACATATTAGTTTAGATACTTTCTCTCAGAAATTGCAAAACTACGATTAAGACCTAAATTGAGCCCCGTTCTCTCTCCTCGGAAACGAGCCCTCGCGGGGCCGCGCTGACGGGCGCGCTCCCGGCGCGGCCGCCCCGCGCGCGCCCCTCGCGCCGCGTCCCCGCGGAGAGCGCGCTCGCGGCGCGGCCAGCGCCTCCGCGGACGCGGGGCAGAGCAGCCCGCGACAAGCTCACTGTCCGAGCACCTCCGCGGACGCAGGGCGTCAGCACCCGCGGGCAGCCTCACCCTGCGGCTCCCTGGCTCCGCCGCGCTTCCCGCCCGCTGCCCTCGGGGGCGCGGCCCGGCGCGGCCGTACCGCGCACCGCGGAGAGACACCCGCAGGCAGCGGCTACTTCTGCTCGTGGAAGCGGCCTCCGGCGTGGCTCTCCGCCCGGGCACCTGCCCGTGTGAGCGGTGCCCGGCCGGGCCGCGCCGGGCCGGGCCGGGCCGCGCCGGGCCTGGCCGCTGCCGGGGCCCCCCCAGCGCCCGCGGGGCCGCCGCTGCCCGCCGCGTCCCCCCGGGGAGGGAAGGGGAGGGGAGGGGAGGGGAGGCGCAGGGCGCCGCCGCCGCCGCACTCACCACCTCTCGGGCCCGGCTGGAGAAGTCGCTCTTGGGTCGGGCGGCGGCGCCGCGCTTGAGCAGCTCATCCCTGGCGCTGTCGCCGGCCGCCACCCCCAGCGCCTTGTTGCGGGTCTTCACCGTCTTCACGCTGGCCTTGAACAGCAGCGTGATGTCGACGGCCATGGCGCCGCGCTCCCCCCTCCCCCGGCAGCGCCCTGCCGGCCGCCGGCGGTGCCTCCGCCCAGCCTTCCCCGCGCAACGCGGCCCGGCGCACGCGTTCCGCCCCCGGCCCGGCCCGGCGCGGCGCGGCGCGGCTCGGCGCGGCCCCCGGCGGGCCCCGCCGCGGCCGGGGCAGGCTGGAGGCCCCGGCCCGGCGCGGCGCGGCTCGGCTCGGCCCCCGGCGGGCCCCGCCGCGGCCGGGGCAGGCTGGAGGCGCCCTTCGGCCCGGCCGTACGGCCCGGCGCGGAACCAGCAGCAGGAGCCTGCGCTGAGGCTGGAAGGGGCCTGCTGCGGCCGCCCGAGCCGGGCGGTCCCGGCCGGCCAAGCCGGGGGGTCCCGGCCGCCCGCTGCGGCGCGCCCGGGCCGAGGTGCCGCACGGTGCCGCTGTCCAGGCTGCGGGGCGCGGGGAAAGACAGCTTAGAGTCGGTTAATGCACTGTGCTGGGGTCCGGGAGTGGTTCCGGCGTGAGGTGTCGGGGAAGTGGGCATATGTGCGTGTATTTTGAGTGTTTGTTCACAAACCGTACAAACAAAATAACCTTGTTACACCCGGAACCGGCAACGAGGGTTTCCTCCCTGTGAGGAGCCCGAGCTTCGAGGGCTGCGAGGCCTGAGACCCCGAACGCTGGGGCAGTGCCACACCCGGAGGAATTGTAATTCACATTAACCGATTCCGAAGAAAGCTTCGTGAAATAACCTTTGCGACCGCTGTTACCAAGCGCAGTTCCTTACCGTGCGCTGCCCACGGGAGATCGGGTGGCAGGAAGGGGGAACGCAGGCATGGCCCACGGCGCGCCGGCACGTGCCGCGCGCGTTTCGGCTCTGCCGAGGCTGAGCTTCAAAACTGTGCCTTTCCACGGCAAGCTGCAGCTTACCGAGCTGCAGTTACTCTTCCTATTTGCTCCACGGAAGCAGGGTCTCTTCCGCTGTTACTTGGCGCTCGGCTCTCGGTTCAGTTCTCTTCCGTTCTGTCTTAGCTGTAGGTGAGCGAGTCCTTCCCACTTACACTGTGGTCAGCATTCGTTCATACTTTGTTAATATTGTTCTATTATAAATGGGGTTTTTATTGCAGTCTGGATACGTATTTCTAATTAAAAGAATATACAGTTTAAGTCACTGTCCTCGGTGCTGGATTTACAATGAAAGTATATATAAGATATTAACAAAATGGACAGCTAAGGAGACTAGGGCAATAGTATTTGAGTAAATCTAGAGCCAAATGCCTTTGCTTTTTTAAGATTCAGAAATAACAATATGGAGATATTTTTTAAAAGTATGTGTTTAATGAAGCAGAGAATTTACATTTAAATTAGATACTTTCAGATATAATTCCTAAAATTACTTATTTCTACTTTGCATTCTCAAAAGCAAAGTAAGCACACACAATAAAATTCCAATAATGTCTTTACAGATCACACTGACAAGTTTAGTCTGAAATTCACTGAAGACAATTCTGACATGCAAATTTAACATTGCTGTGTGCTAAGATAATTTTCATATGCTTTGATTCTGCCATCTTTAGAGTAAATAAAGACTCACTCCTCACTCCACAAACACCTTATTTCACAGACATTTGCATAGGTAACTTCTTGCCAATAGAAAGAAGAGGTTCACAGCTTGGTCCAAAGTAATATGGTCCTGAAAATGTAATTGGCATAATAAACCTCTGTGGTTTTGTGCATATTTGGCTGTATACCTTGTTCCAGTGTTCCAGTGAAGTTAACATTTACACTGACTTGAAATATTCCTATTTTATTTAAGTGCACATTGGGTAAGAGTGTTTGCTTTTTTGGTAGAATGTTGCTTTTGTACATTAAAGCTTTAAGAATATCAAAGTCATTTTGAAACTTTGATCTTCATCTTACCTTCCTGGTTTTAGAAACAACAACTTAATGTGGAGCGTCATGTTATAATTTGTTCATTTTCTAATGAAATGTAGGTACTTAATTAAAATACTGTATATGGTTTTGAATAAAAAAAGAAACATCAGTTCATTAAGGCAAAGTAAATTCTAACAAATGTAGTGTAATTTACCTCCCAACTTTGCAAAGATTTATACACACGCTTAATCCCTGTGAATACTGTGAATACTCCCATTGAGATCAATGGAGTCACACATATCACATACAGTTAAATATATGACCCTTTTATCAGATCAGGACGTTAGCTGTAAATTCTTCAGGAACAAGATTGTGTCTTTATTTCTACATATTTTTGTGGGCATTATGTCCACAAACAAGAGTGTGTAGGTGACATTAGTTCCCGAAAAACACCCCAAAACAGTAACAGTGATACGATACAACCTATTCTTGGACTTACACAGTCTTAAAACTTCCACTCGGGCATAAGGAAATAAATCGAGATGCATTTTTAAAAGCTCACAATATTAAAATTCTATATAGCTGATCTCATCTGTCAGAAATGGATTGAACAGTTAATGTGGTAAAGGAAAAAGTTAAAATACCTTTTTAACCTGAAAGAAGGTTGCTCAAATGGTCTAACTCATTAGGTATATAATACCCAGGGCCTCTGCTGTAGAGATAAATAGATAGCTTTGAAGATTACAACTACTTTAAAATCAGTTGCTAAGAAGTGGTGCCCAGAACCTTTATTTGAACTTGATCCTTGCTTCCTGTACATAGTAACTGCATCTACTCAGTAGTTATTTGCACTTTCACAGACACCTTGTTTTGAAAGTTTAAAGCTAACTTTGGAGCAGATAGATTTCAACAGTACATGCTGGTGCTTCCTGTAATTGCAAAAAAGACTAACCTTGACATATAAGATTCTTAAGGTTGGAGTGAATTTCCAAAACACATACAAAGGACTACAGTCCCACCAGAAGTGCTGTAGGTAAAAATATGTGCACTAGGCACTCAGTCATGCCTTAGCAGAAGCCTGTCGGGAAGAGGAAGAGGTAGGACTTTGCCTTCTAATGGCCTCATATGCAGTGTGAGGACAGCATACTGGTCATCAGGTCTTGGTGTACCTGCTTGATAGCTATGTCCAGTAAGATGCTTTGGGCAAAGCTTTGCTGGAGTTAACAATCAATGTCCAGTAAAGACTGGCTGATGGGGTTCATCTGTACTCAGAGACAGGTGACTGTGATTTGTTAAATTCCTTTTATGTGAGAGGTAAATGAAAGGGATGAAGCTCCTGCACTTCTTTGTTTCCAAGGCACTCCAGCTACTGAAGTACTAATTTGGCCCTGATGATAGAAAACTATACCCATTGCCTTTTATATGTTCTCTATTTTTTCTGGCATAAAAACAGTAACTTTCTTTATGTGATGATAATGTTGCCAACTGAACCAAATATCAAAAGAATGGCAATTTACTTACAGTGCACATTTTTAATCAAGACAAATCAAAAGGGGAGAAGCTGTGTTTGATGATTGTTTAAACTTTTGAGCCAATAGCATGCATGCTGATTGGCTTAAATTCAAAGCAAATACAGCAAATTTTTGAACGTGTAAAGAAAACTTCTTAGGTGTTTAAAAATAAGGTTGCAAAAAAGTGCAAACTGTGTGCAAAGTATGCTCACTGTATGCAATGTTAGGAAGTTCTGTGGAAAGAATGGATCTGAATAGTATGGTTATAAGCAAGTTGTATTGTCTGTGGCAACAAATATAGACTACTAGAAACTGGTCCAATTGGCAGTAACATCAAGGTTTTGTTATTCCTTTTGAAACTAGATCATTAGTATTCACATCAAAAGCCAAAAAAAAAAAAAAAAAAAGAAAAAAGGAAAAGAAAAGAAGAAATCTCATTTAACATGCATTCTTGCCTTAAAATATTTTAGTATATCTGAAGTCTAACAATACGAATTCAGGAAAAAATGGTAACTTGATTTTCATATTGTTCAGAGGTGTATTTAATTCTTACACGTATTATATATAAAAACATTCTGTAACTCCTAACATGACATATCCTATCCAAACTACATCATCAAAGGAGGAGTTTCTGTGTGTGTGTGTATGTTCAGTGCAATTAAATTCAGACTATGGAGACTTTAAAGAGCTGGCTTTTGTGTGCCAGAAGAATGTTCAGGAGATCAATTCTTCATCATGTAAGTTGAAACATTGTCCCTGCCTTTGATCTGCAGTATGTAGAAGCAATTAAATTTCCAAGTGAGGAAGAAAACTGTATGTCTTCATCAAAAAAAAATGACCTTATAGACAAGGTTTGATAAAAGGAAGAACTTTAGTTATATACTTAACCCATGCACCTAAATAAATATTACTTTCCAAAGGAATGAGCAATATACTTCAGAGGATCCTCAGTTCTCTGCTTGCAGCTCAGATTATAAACTGGCAGATCCATATCCAAATTACAAAGCTTCTGATCTTTCAGTTCAGTGTATATTAGGGTTTTTTTGGCCTTATTATCAGTCTTGTTTCTTGACTGATTCAACAGCAGCAGTAGCTACAGCAAGTAAATTTGTGTAGTTAACAACTCTGGTGGCTGCTAGTGTTTAAACAGATTATCATCTAACTTGGATAGTTCCTGGCTAGTGCATCCAAAACAGCAGTAGCTAAGAGGAAACTCAGGACTAAACCTTAGGTCAGATTCCCCAAAGGTAAAGAGGAGCCTAACTCCAAATGAGATCTAACTCTCTTTGGAAGTATTTATATCTCATTTGATTTCAGTGAGTTTTGGGTGTCAGGGTCCTGAGTGTACCTGTAGGCTTTACTGTCCCGCCCACCCCCTAGCCTCCCCCCACCCTGCCCAGACCCAAGTCCCCGTTTCAGCCTAGCCCAGGGCCTTCACTCCCTGCCCAGTGATGCTGCAGTGCATCTCCAGCTCTGCCTCAGCCCACCCCTACCCACAGGCTGACGTCTCAACTTGACCTCGGCCCTGCTTCATCACCACGAACTTACTGGATGAGCTGAGCTCTTGGTCAAACCTGGCTGCCAGCCCTGGCTTTCCCCCTTCTTCTTGCTTCGGGGTGGTGGGATGGGGCACTGGCTGGCAAGGCCCCTGCCCTGCCAGCTGCATTATCATGCCCAGCGCCTCAGCCCTTAGGGAGCAGCCAGCCCTTGCTGTGTCCTGACACTGGGCACGCAAATATCATCATTAAGACTGTCATAATTAGAACAGATAAGGCCAGTAATACCCTGTGGCAGTTAATTCCTGCAATGAGCACATATGCCTCCAAGAAGTCAATAGAGACAATCTATTCTATACTTTCAAATTTGCTGTTGAGATTTCAGCTCATTCAAAGTTTCTGGAAGCTTTAAGCTTGCAGAGAAATATATGGCTTATCTCCTTTGAGAATTTTTAAAATCCTCATAGCTTCTTGTAAACTGTCTGGTTCCTTCTATGAAGCTTTTCAGGAAAAGAATACAACTCTGCAAAGAAGATCAGTCCCCTGAATTCTGTACTGACGCTACTGCAGAGACTCACAAAATCAAACTCCGTTCCTACTCAATTCTTTGACAATATCAGTCAGGATACATCTAAGAATCTGTAAAAGAAGCTCAGCTTCTGCATATATGAACACAACAGTGTGTCATCTGCCAGATGAAATAGAGGAATAACAAAAACAGAGAAAAAATTTAACAGTAAAAAATATACACACAGTAACAACAGACATTGTTTCTCAAGTACTCGAGTAATCTTAAAAGAGAGTTGATAAAACAACTGGGCTGCCTTCCAATTTTCCTTGATAAATTGACCTTTGAGAACAGCCACTAAAATATTGGCTGTAGTACAAGAAGGCTTGCACTGTCACTACCCAAGCTGCTTTTATTTTGTGCTTACCTTGAAAATGTATTTTAGATTACAGGGGTAGCATTGCACATTACATGTATTTTTAAGGAAAACATTTCATGCATGAAAAATGTGTTCAGATCTTCCAAAACTACTGATTTTGGAAACCTAGGGAAAAAAAAAAAAAAAAAAAAAAAAAAAAGCTGAGTATATACTCAAACCAATTTTCTGTTGCATGCATGAAGACCTTCACGTGTCTTTTTGCTTTTAGATCTGCAGCACTGGTTGATCTGTATGTTCTATAGTTAAATATACTGCTGTCTGGAGAGCTTTTCCTTGCAGAAATGACAGAAGTAAGAAGAAAAGGAATTTAAGAATGAGGAAAGAAATATCATGAGTTTAGTGGAAAGATGAAAAGTGGAAGAAAAGATGTAGCTATAATCTATTCAAGCAATTAAAATCTTACAATGAAGATAACCTGGAAGCAAAATATAATGAAAAAGGTTTAAGAGAATGGAATGTAAACAAGGAGCTGAAAGGTCCTGGAACAGGCACAGTCAACTGCATGTGGATGGAGAGAGGATTTCAGAGTTGTGAAAATAACTTGTCAAGAATCTACTTGAGACTGAGTGAGCCTTTCCAAGACTCTCTGAGTGGCACCAGTGAATGTACGTGGAGGCTTTGGTTAAGCACAAGAATGTCTGAATGTCTCAGGAAGAGGTTGGGTTAATGCTTAATACATTCACAACTGGGCTTTCTGCTCATAACCTTCCACAGGTAGACAAACCCTTATAAATTAAGCAGGATAAAGGAGTCTCAGCACAAGGTCCTTACAAGTATAACTCAATATAAGCAGTGAAGAGAATGAGTATCTTTTGCAACTATACATATGGCTGTCCAGACAAGTGGCTTCAGAAATGAGATGTTATGAATACAAACTAGACAAAGGCCCAGATTTTACTCAACATGACCCACCACATTGGACCCAAGAGGATTTAGCTTGAAAACATAGGTGCAATAAATGTTGTATATGTGGGATGCTCACATTGTCCTGCAGACTCTGAGTTACTGATTGTGAGCAGAGAAAAAAAGTATATATGCAAGATATCCTTTAGAAATTCCTGAAGGAAAATAATGTTGATATATCTGCTGTGAAAACAGTAGGAGAGAGGCTGAGAAGAGACACTTTTCAAGAACCATCCTACCATGAAAACTAAAAAGCAGTGCAGACCCAGCAGTTCCCCTTAATATAGTCAGACTTAATTTATTTCTCAAGGTTCATGGGTTTAGGAGTGACATCAACCTGGCTACTCTCTAAAATTCCAACTCCTTAATAAAAATGGAGCAGAAGAAGACTGCTGTAAAATACTAAGATGAACTTCAGTCATGAAATTTCAGTCAGAAACATTGGTGGTATTGGCCCTTAGAAGAAGAAAGGTAGAGGAATGAAAATGTAAAAAGAGTAGAAGAATGAAAATGAAAAGTATCTTGTTTAAAGGTAAGTAGTAAAGAGAGGAGGAGAGAAAAAGGAAAGAGCTTGTCTAAAATTATTTACAGACAGCAGTTTGAGGAAGGAATTGTAAAACATAGATCATTTTTGTTAAGTTTTTTTTTGTCCGAAACTCTAATCCCGTTGTGTCTAAAACAAACCATGGTGGTTTCAAAGGCTTTGCGTGTACATTACTATGAGTCCTTTAAAAGTAAAAGAGGAAAAATCCAAGTAAGATTTTCAGTCAGGCTGTTGAATTCTGTTTTCTGTTTGATGTTAACTGCAATGACTTTCTGATACGCCAGAGAAAAAAAATATCTTTCTTAATGCTTGAGGGCTCCTCACATTTGTAGGGTCGGAAACAACAATGAGCCCAATCAAAGATATTCCCATTGTTGAGACTTGCATGAGGCTCAGCCTCCATCACTAGAGACCCTATAAAACCTTTGCCAAAACCACAAAGGACTGGAATAACTTTGTAGCTCCACTCTGACATTGCTGAGGTTAGGCAATGCTTCGCTATCTGCTAAGTATCAGTCAGATTAGCAATATGGTGGCTTGTCACAGTGGTTTTCACAATAAATAAAGCACCAGTAAAGATACCAAATTAACTGACATTGCAGTACTAAGTTCTCTTTAATTCTATTACTTATGACTTTAAGCTAATATATGTTCTCACAATATTTGCCTAGTTTTATTACAGCTGAACTAGCTAAACTTTCCCATGGCCCAGTTATACAAAGCACTAGTGTGGGTATAAGGGAAGGGACAGGAACAAACAGCTTAGAGAAGAAAGAGGAGAAAGTGACTGCAACTGTCCCAGCTTAATTCAGTTTATTCTGTCAGTGAACAGACCCCAAAATAAACCAGCATAAATAAACCAGATAGACTAGTCTTAGAGAGAATAATTTTATTCTCACACATCTGTCAGCTCAACTGAGCAACTCCATGCAGCCAGTGGAAAAAGTCTAGAAAATACAGTGTCTGCTTATCTTGGTATGTAGCAGTAGCAGTTAAACCTGATGTAGAAGAGATGTCACAGCACTTATGACATGTTCATACCCTGCATAGCAGCACTGTACAGAGATCCCTGAGCTGGCTCCAAGCAGGCTGGTATGTCTACAGCATGCTGGATTCAGTGTCCTGACTGTTTTCTGCTGGGGTGTAACCATATCCCCTTAGCCTTCCAACTTAGCCTTGTACAAAAGCCTTATTTCTACACAGAATATATGTAACCTGGTAGAGTCTTAGAGCCAACTTTTTCTTTTCATGTTGATGACAGTCAGCATCTGGGACTTCTGGTCTTCTGTCTTTTTCAACGGATTAACCTCCACCTTATAGAAAGAATTTCTGAATTCTTGTTTTTAGCCCCTAAGGAGAAGAGAAGGAAAGGATTCATACTCCTTAACTCTAATTATCTAAAAGTTAGTACATAGTCTCAGCTCATTCTCTAGGCACCTCTATAGTCAGTGATGCTTTTAGCAATGTGTGCCATTCATTTTAAGGGACATCTGTGGTGGGTGAGATGGGTATTCTTCTTGGGGTGCCTATCTTCTTAGCTTAGTTTAGACTAACTTTTCAGCTTAGACTAGGCATCTAGCTTTAAGACAGCCAATTTTACGTTAGATGAATGCAATCTTTCTTATTATTGCATTTCATGTGATAAAAATGGAATATATCAAAATGAAATCATTCAATACTTACTTGAGAACACTGGAGGGAGCTCACAGAAAGAGACATGAAAAAGAGAAAAAAGGTGGCAAGAGAAGTTGTTCCAGTTATGTGAATACCCCATGAATATTTAGACCTACAGTTTGCCTCTTACTTCAATTCATGTACAAATATAGTAAAGAGGTATTTTTGTTTATACTAAATGTGAGCATTTTTTGTATTTGTATTCTGGCATTATTGTAACTTTCTATTTTGAACATGTATATTTAGAAAACACACATACCAGACCTTTTCTTTTTGATTTAAATTCATGTTTATTTGAGTTCTCTTGTTTCTGTTCACTTGGCTTCAATCTCTGCCGTCTGATATTTAATCTAAAATAGGGAAGAGGGATTGTACAGGGACTTTGGCAAACTGTAGTTATACATCCCCTAGGAAAATACCATCTCTTCAGTGAACACAATATAATGAGGAGGTGTCCTGTTACATAGTTGAGGAGACATTGTCTTTTATATGCATTCTGGTTCACTTTTCACACTAAATTAATCTTAATAAGCATCTGCTTTGAGTAAAGAGAGTTTTGTGATAATTCAACCATGACTTTTCTAGAAGTCCAAATGATTTCACTTTGCATTCTCAGACTGGAGTATTCTTTCAAAACATTTCCCTTTACTATATGATAATCAGTGTGTTAACATGAGCTGATTAATCCCATCAGTCTAACTAACACTGATATCGTGGCCCTTTCCCCAGTAACCTTATGGCTGCAAAATCACTGGCTTCTTAAATGAATTCAGGGCAGTCCTACAGATTATGTTATACTGAAGGTCAAACTTGATGATCGCAGTGGTCCCCTCTGGCTTTATTATGTATGAATTTGTAACTCAGACTGGAAGAAATACAAATAATTGCACAATAGGAGTAAATGAGAGAAATAAATCTAACTGCTTTTAAGATATATCTTCGTATTGTACGAAGGGATTATGAGCTGCTTGTCTGCAGTAACTGGAGCATGGGCTTAATAGCCAGGCAGTCCTTTCCATAGTTGTTTTACTCTGTTCCTGTTGCTCATCAGCTTGCTCTCATTTTTAGTATTTATTTTAAAACAGTTTTTGCTACAGTTACTAGGATAACAAATTATGGATGGATATTAGCTTTTTAAAGAAAGCCTCTCTTTCATTTCAGATGACAGACTGGATTGAGGCCTATGAATAATGCTTGTGTTGACCTGCCAAAATATGTCTTAACAGCAATGAATTCCCAAATACCCAGGCTGAGCTTATTCATTTTGAAGTCAATGGGAGAGAAGGGAATACAGCGCAGTGCCGAATCAGGCTGCATTTTAACATTTCAGTGACAGTATACTGTGCTTTCTTTAAAAAAATGAGAAGACTTTGCAAAAGTCATCTTTGGTTCTGTGAGTGTGAATTTTGCTATATAATTTATCTGCTTAAAATTATACACCACACCACATATATCAAATGAAAAATGTTAAAATTTGTGGCAGAGTTCCACAGTTTCAAATTTTTCCTGCTCTAGTAGTTTCTAAGGCTTGACAAGGTCACAGCTCAGAGAAGAGCTGGACTGGATCATTAGAGGAAATGGAGACATTTCCAAGAGAGGTAGAAAGTCCATTTGGTGATGCAGTTAGTAACACACCAAGGGTCTGATATAATTAAGATCATTAACACTGTCTCAGAGGGAACAAACACAGGGCTGGCCATTTCAAACCAAGGATCTACCTTATTCTGGAGATGTCTCTCACACGAGACAAACGGATATTCTAGTTACTTTTTGTCATTAAAATTTCATGACGCTTTTTATATGAAAAGCATTGCACACCAAATTTAATCTCTGCTAACTACATTTAAACACCTTAATTTCTTCCTGAGGTTTCCGTTATTTGTGGTGCTGCTACGTTTTACTGCCCGTGCTGTATTTTCTTCAAGATGCACATTTCAGTGGCAGGTAAGTTATTCCTAAAGCTGCCTCACAGAAAGTTTTATGTGACTCTGCATTTGTGAAACACTTTGAGCTACTGTTTGAAAAAGAGCTTGGAGATGCTAGTTTAAACTTCTTCTCACTATAAATCTCAATTACAATTCTATACGTAAATCAAAAGCTTAAAACAATGGCATACTACTTTTTTATATTCTTTCTAGTCTTTTTCCCTTCTTCTTTCCTTTTGCTCTAACAGAATATTAGAGTATTTTTTTATTGTAGTGTTTGTATTTATTCGTTTGATTATTGGTAAAGCACCACCAGACTGCTTATACTGTAAAAGAGGCAAATGCATACAGACTCAGGATGCAGTCACATCAGCTCTTAAAATGTTGTAACTTCAGGCTGGTACGGAAAGACCTGTCCTGCCTGTGCCCAGCCTGGCACCCATGCCCACATGCTGTCACTACCACTTGTGTGGCTGCCCAGTCAACCGGATTAGCTTGCATTTTCTGGAGGGTTATATTTCCAGTAGACTGGCTTGCTCATGATTAAGAGTGCCAGCACAAATAATGCAGAGAGACTGCATAACCAGAGGCTATGATTCCCCTTTTTCAGCAACAACCCAATGTTAGAGTGGCATAAGCTGACTGTGAAACCACACCTGGGACTTTCAAAGATCACTAGTGATTATAGCTGCTTCTATTTTAATGTCGAATTCAAAGTATTTTTAGAAAGTGTTGAATTCAAAATCCTTTGATAACCAGATCCCTTTAAGGCACTCAGGCTGAACTCAACAAAATATTAAATCATTTTTGAAAATCTTAGTTATAATTCCCATTTTGGGGGATTTATATCTAGAGAAAACTTTCAGAAATGAATTATTTGGTTGGTACGTTTACAGAGCTGAGCATCACTAAACCCTTCCCTATGACTATGAAGTATAATAATACAAATAGGAGATACCATAATAATAGTAAATTCATACCCTAAGGATGATACAGGCTGAGTGAATTTAAAAGATATATTAAAAAGTTTGGATTGTTTTGTTTAAAAAAACAAGTTAGTCAATTCCTTTACAGTGTATCATGTCATATTGATTTTATGGTAATCTTTCAACTGGTATCAATTGTTATAGGTTTATCAAACTCTTATATCTTATAACCCCTAACAATTTATTCCATGTTTTCATCTTTTAATATACAGACAGCACTGTACAGGTGGCACTAGAAATAAATTTGAATTCACATGCTTACGGAAAGGAGGATCCAAATCTACATCTTTTTTATAATGCAGTGATTTCAGTTAGTTTCCAGGGGGCCAGGAAACCCACCTAGAATATGAAATTAGAACCAAGATTGCTTAGATTCAATGTACCATCAATAGAATAATTTAAAATCCAATAAACCATTAGTTATGCCAACATTCCTTGTTCACATAGACATCAACCATCATGCATCACCAAACCCACTTATTCAATCCATTGCCCTCTTTCATTTCCTACCCAGAGCTGCCCACTGCATACATGCTTAAACTTGCAACCCTAATTCACACACACTTGTCAGCACTTTTCCATTAACTAATCATGAATTATCAACTTCAGTTCTATAGGTCTGACCCAAGTAAGTTTTCCCTTTGTTTAATACACTTTAGAGCTCAGATGGAGTTTTTGAATGTGATTATAACAGATAAAATTGTGTAGTCATAGCAATATTTTGTGCTTGAAAGGACATTTTCAGACTTGCGTGCTTGAAAGTACATTTATGTTTAACCAACTTAGGATGAATCCATGGTATGTATATAGTCCTGTGCATTTGCATATAGGGTTATTCAGTTATTAAAAAAATGTTTAGTAACTCTATTAATCAAAAATTCACAAGTGGTATTAACCATACATTTAAAAGTTAAGAGGACTTTAAATAAAGATGAAATGTAAGAGAAATATAAGTATGGGTTAGAATTTTCCATAAAAATTCCTTGGAGAAGAATATTCCTTTAGTGTGTAGTAATATGGCTGGAGTGGACTTTCCCGGGTGATTTCTCAGTTTTAGATGGGAATGTGAAGTGCCTCTACAACTTAAAACCAGTTTCTGAAAGTTGGACGGTAGCTCTGTTGGAGGACCCCAGTCCTCCATCGTGGGCAAAGAGGAAGGGGCAGTAGGTCTGGGTCATATCCTCTGCTGGGAAGGAGCTCACAGCCTCCCGGCATGCAAAACTGTGTGTGTCACTCAGAGCTGCCACTGAGGTGACTCTGAAAAGTTGTATGCTAACCATGAGACTGAGAGCACAGAAGGACAGTCATACATGTTTTCAGCTTCATGATTTCAGAAACTTTAGACCAGTGTGGTTGCTGGAAACCTGTGGTCACTGGTAGACATGTGTCCTTGGAGCCCTCTTCCTATGAAGTCCATCTCTCGGTGTTTTCTTTCTCATGTTCTGTATTGAAAGAATGAAGCTAACTCTTCACTGTGAATTCAGATTCCATCAGTGTCAGGTTGGCCTAATTACTGACATTAAAATCACAGCATGGAGCTTGAACACATTGGTCTTTGTAAACATATAAAAAGTACTGCGAGTCGTCACTTATCAGCGAAGACTACCTCCAAATGAAAACACCAACACAGTCAGACAATTCTGAAACCTGTCCACTGGCACTTACTTTAAACTCAAATATGAACTCTGCAGAATAAAGGGCTATCTTTTCAGTCCTTTCACACCCTAAAATTTGCTCTTTTCTCCCTTGAAGATCGGAAGCAAGGGAAAAGTGGAAGTGGTTAAAATAAGTAAATATGATTTCTGCTTTTATCTGACAGGCACCTAATTATGATTTTATTAAGGGCAGCAATAATTTGCTTTTTATTTCTATGGGTTATTTTTTTTTAATTTCTGTTTCTCATTTGGTTTATTTTATTAGTTCCTTATTTGCATGGCAAGTTTTACAAGCAAAATATTTGACTGCAAAATATTAAAGACTCTGATAAATTCTTATTAAAGTGATGTCAAATATTGAAGTCCTTGTTTAGCTTTTTCACCAATTTTCTCTGCCATCTCAGTGACTCAGTGAAGGCTAACATGAAGAGAGCAAATACAGATTTTAGAATTTGGCTCTC
The DNA here is from genome assembly GCF_028389875.1 of Rhea pennata. Taxonomy (NCBI): domain Eukaryota; kingdom Metazoa; phylum Chordata; class Aves; order Rheiformes; family Rheidae; genus Rhea; species Rhea pennata. The sequence continues at coordinate 14,312,309 of NC_084666.1, read as the reverse complement.
AAATATTGTTAAATTTAAATTGCTAAACATGTTGTCCATCTACACACATTTAGATTTTTCTCTTATATTTTAAAATAAAGTTGGTGTAATCCTAGAGATTATCAGACTTTGTGTGAGAAGATTTTGAAGTTACATCCACAGTCAGCTCTCACTGAAATTTAGCTAAATTGGTAAGAGGATGCTGTTAAATCAGGATAACCCTTTCATATTGAGACAGTTGTATTAACACAAACATGATCATAGCCTGTGTGTTCACACTTGAACACACTTACGACAACTGAACTATTTTAAAAAGGAAATGTCTTTACGGTAACATAACTGCATTCAGATCGGGGATTATAACAATTTGATCTTCGTTTGTTTGTTTGTTATTGCTTTCCCCCCAAAATTATTGATTTGGTCGAATTGTTGGGTGCAAAAATCGAGCATAGATCAAGCCTCAGATCATGCTCTTATTAGCAAACCAAACACTGGTTTTGTTGTCGTTGCTGACGCTGTTTGTTTTCATTGCTGTCTGAATGACCCTTTTGTGGTCCCCGCCTGTGCCCGGCTGACTGCACCCGCCCGGATTTAATCACATTTACGCGGTAGTTTGAGCCCGGATCCGCGGCCGTCCCCTATCACGGCCGACCGCAAGTGCTCAAACGCAGCGGCTCAGAACCGGAGAATTTATCTTTTCCGCAGTTACTGCCGAAAGACCCGGGCGCAGCCGGCGGCGGCCTCGCCGCGCCCGCACTCCCCGGCGGGGAGGAGGCGGCGGGAGGCGGCGGCGATGGGCAGGCTGCGCGCCCCGCGGCGCCGCGCTCCCCGCCGGCGTGCGGCCGCCGGGTACCAGGCTCGCCGCGGTCCTCGCGGCTCTGAAAGGAGAGCTGCCTTTGTCTGCCTGCGAGCATCTGCAAACTGCGCTGACACATGAGCTACCCTCTCAGCAAGGCCACTCATTAGGCTGATTATCACTTCAAAGTCTGTATTATCATCCATCTCTAAAGGCAATTAGGAATGGGTGGCTTTGAGTATCAGACACTGGGTGACACTAAGTGACTCATCTTTATTGATTCTTTTGTGAGCGGAGACAGTGATTGAGATGATAGGATTGCAGCCTACCTGCCCCTTTGACTGGTAAATACTGAAGAAAAACGGTGTGTAATTAACTGACAGTTAATATAGGTTCTGTTTAGTGTTCAGAAAGCACAATAGTGGAAGCTGCCCAAAAGGAACAAAGTAATGAAACTCCTTTGACAAGTTAAACTCTAAAGCCAACTGTGTAATTATCTGACAGCTAACGGGGGGAGGGGAGGACTCGGGTGAGTATTTATGAGACCAAAGGAATTCCTGGGCCTCCACAATGGCACAGTTACAGACAATAATCATAACAGCGACACAAAATATTTGTTGGTGCAAGTCTGGCTTTCAAGTCAATAGCGACTGGTTCCAGCGTCGGAGGAAACCTTGGGGTTTAGAAAGGCAGCGCCAGCGCTCTGACTTCCCGCTGCCCGCGTGCGTCCACGGAGCGGAGCAACCGTGTAGGCCCCAGCTCGGCACTGCCGGGGCGACGGGCCTGCAGACTCGATGAACTAAGCTGCTAGCTAGAAAGTCAGACCTGAAAAAACAACTTCAGCCTAGTTTGCAGTAAGAAGTTTGCTGGCAAAACTTGACCCAGCCCAGTCATATTCACCTGTCATTTTGTCCCTCACTTTTTGCAGCACGTATTCCTTTTTATGTAGTGTCATAAGCCTTCTGCCAGAACAAGCCTATTGACACCGAGGCAATGCTCCTCTGCTGCAGCACGACAAGCTGGCCTCCATGTACACAGTCTCCCAAAATGCAATATTCCCTTCAGGAACAGCCTGTCTGGCAGCACTTGGAAATCCTCTGCACGAGGGTCACAGTAAACAGGGGAGAAAGAGTCAAATTCATGTTTGGTTGTGAAGAGTCTCATTTGTAAAAAGGATATATTCTCTCACCTGATACTGGAAGGCACTAAGGAGAAAGCTAGTGTCTTTTAAATGTTCTCAGGGAAGGAGAATTACTACTGGAATGAACCTTCTGGCAGTTGCTGAACTCCAGAAGAGATGATCAGGGCATGCTGTCAGAAATGTCAGTCTAAGTGTAATCTAACTAAATATGACAGAGTTTCATAAGAAGTCCTTTTGGAGTCTTTACAGGACATTTTGTGGTTTTAATTTCATATGTGTTGTCAATAAGAAAGTAAAACTAAGATTCTTTGTATTCAGTTGAGGATCTTGAAGCACTTGACTGACCTAAGAATGTCCTGAGAATGTCTCCATGAGATGGATAGAGGAAGGGAATCATATCAGCAAAGTGGATTTTAAAAAGTATATGTACATTTAGGATATAAATGTAGACTATGTACATTGTTGAAAGAAGCAAGAACATTGCTACAGCTTTTTTGTTTCTCTCTTCTCCTACTGATTTCCCACTGCAAGAGAGAAAGACTCTTGGGAGAGGTAGAAATGAAGGTTAGGCCTTCTTCTTTTGAGCTCTCTTTCTACCGTCTGACATAAATCCTTTTGCTACTACTAGAATTGATCATTTTGTTGGACGTGAATGCAAGTGGGATGGAAAAAGATCAGTGGAGTTTGTGGGGTTCAGTGAAAGCCCAAGCAATGGAAAGATTTAGGATGAATTATGGAAATGCAAGGTTAGGTATGAGAGGGAAGGTAACTCCTTTGAGAGGAGGAGAAGATTCAGCTAAAAGTGGAGTGGTTGTATCATCAAGAAATATTAGTACCTCGTGGCAGTGGGAAAACAGCAAGACTATGCAGATAGAGGTCTGAGGCACATACAGGTTATCTACTTGTACTCATTTTAATGTGATATGGCTGCAATATCCATGGATGTGTCAGTAAAGGACTAGGCAAACATAAGAAAAATATTTTTACCATTGTATATGGTCTTTCTGAAACCACTGCAGAAGCAGAATATTATACATAGTTCTGGAATTCCTTCTCCCAAAAGAAAATACAGACAAGGTAGAAAAAGTACAGAAAAGAGCTATGAAGAATGACATGAGATCTAGATGTATATCTTAACATGAGAAGCTAATGATCCTAGTCTATTTACTTTATCCAAAAGAAGCTGAGGATTATTCAAACTCATTCATTTAGTTGGAAGATTTTAATCTATCAGACAAATGTATAAGAAGGCCTAGTGTTACAAACAGAAACCCAACAAATTCAAAAAAACCCTGCACATTTTTAATAATTAGAGCAATTAGCCATTGCAAGAGGTTACTCAGGAGTGCTGTGTCTTTCCTTTTGCCTTTTGATTTCAAATCGACTAGTGCATCTGAAGAAAACAAATCCAGAAGGCATGGAGGAAGGACACCATAACACAGTTCTATGGCCTGTAGAATGAAGGGACATTGGCACGATAACTATAGTTTTTCCTCTGGCTTTATTTATGTGGGAGGGCGAAGCAACAAAGAGCTGTGGAGGGAGTGAGAAGTGGGAAGGTTGCCTGTACTGGCAGCTTGCAGATGCTGCCGAAATCTCAGATACAGTTATTATTGCAATACAAATACAGGAAAACAACGAAGGGCTTCAACACTGCTAGCTCCTCCCTTCCAAATCACATCCCAGTCAGGCCTCTGAGTCTTCTGGAGTTGCAAAAAATGTAGGATCAGTTTCAAAGACTTGCACTGATACAACCTTAAAATGAATCAGTATGAGAAATGCATAGCAGAACAGAAAGTAAAAGCAGTCACCGAAAGAATTGTCAGCAGGCAACAGTGTGACAAGGGGAGCTAACTATGTTAGCTATAATTGTGGTGGATTCTCTTATTGTACCCACGACTTTTCCTTATGTTACAATAATAAGAGACATTTCAAATTCACATGATCTCAAGCATTTCTTTCAGACATGCTATTATAACCTACCCTCTACCAGAAAGTACACAGAAAAGTCTGACAGAAAGAAGAGAAAGCATCAGACAAAATGTTTGCTAATTCATTTTGACCTCCACTAGTCATTTGTAAGATCCACGCTACTTTCTCTGTCTCTCACTTTTACCTTGCTTCCACTTTAATCTGATCCAAACAAATTATATGTGAACAGTCATTTTCATTTGGGTCTTGTTCACTGAGGTACTTAGCAAACAATCAACTGACGAACAAGATAAGGACAGCAAAAAACGATAAGCATTTGTTTGGATAGTGCAATCACAGATAAAGACCTAAGTAGGGCTGCACAAGCTCAAGACCCAGTGCTATTATCTTTCAAACTATGGCACGGCGGTTGCTGCCGTTGTATTTCTTTGCTATTAATACTCACAAAACCTGTTTACAGGAGGAGCGAGTTATCAGTTCATTTAAAATGTATACAATCTGAACAAAGCTTTCTGTTTTCCTTCTGGTTGAAATTAAGAGAGAAAATCTGAAAGGTAGATTATTTGCTTTTGAACCTTTATGTTCTTAAACTGGAAGATACACCCCCCCCCAAAAAAAAAAAAAAAAAAAAAGAATTGGGGAGAAAAGAATAAACAGAAAAGACAAACATGAACACTACAAGATGAGAAGCAGTCCCCTAATTAGGGCTTAGTGTTGTTAGTGATGTCAGAGAGCTTGCACCATAACTGTAAATGTAGTAGGATTTCTATGTGGATAAAAACACCACCATGAGAGGTGTGCTTCACTTTCCAGTCAAAGATTGCAAAGCACTTTATGAACATTAGCAATAGAAGCCTCATAGATTCCCCACCAAGTAAGCAGGAAAGGCTGAGCCCTCCTCCTGGATGGGCGAACTAAGTTTCGAAGCGATCAGGTGACCTTCCCGAGGTTCAACAGCAGCTCTGGCAGGGTGGGCCATGGGAACCTGACCTCTTGACACAACGCTCTATTCCCTAACCGCAGGATCTATCCTTCCTCCCTAGCAGGCCGTATAAAGTAATAGTCTCTGGATGAAGCCCATTGAAAATTGCAGCGTCTGAAGATATTTACTCGGCACCTTCCACCAGCACTACAGCCACATCATCATTTTTGAAAAAGTACACTTCTATTCAAAATACATTGAAAAATGCATCCAATTCATTTATTCCATATGTCAGAAAATACATGTGTACCGTGAGAACACAACCGAATATTTAATTTGGTGAATGTGAACTTTATGAGCAGGCTCTACAGAGAAAACATTAAAGACATTATATATGCTTTACTAAACATATATATAATATATAATGTGCATAAAATGCTGTTGGAATATGTGTATTATTAAAAATAGAGCCTCAAATGATATTTAAATATGAACCTACAGCTTTTTTAAAAAAAGATAAGGAACTTAGAACCTGAGCCTTCAGTTTCTCCATTTCAGAGAAAGAGACTTTTTGTGAATGTTTGTTGGCATGTCTTTGTGCACTTGAGATGTTGCTTTGCTTTTATTTGTGTCACGCAGAGGCTTTACATTATCATTTATACCACCATCGCTGTACTATGGGAAGACTGAAATTTCCGAGGGACAGTATAAAGACTGGATATATACCAGACTGGACTAAGTCTAGATATATGTAAGACTGGATGAGGAACTACGCTGACTGAAGCCTTATGTTGACTGTAAACAGTTCACACACACCCCCACACTTCACTGGGACTCCCCCCAGGCAATGCACGCACAAAGGATGTCACAGTTTTTAAGGAACTCTGAAAAGCGCTGTTGTTGTCTTTGTCTGCTCTTCTACCTGCTCAGGAGGTCAAAGCAGAAGAAGACATAAAATACACGGAAAACACTCCATTTTGCAGAATTTTATGCAACGAAACCCAAAGACGGTAAAATTAGACAGTGCTGGGAAGCAGATCTGTACAACTGATCAGTGTAACTGAAGGAATGGCAAAGTGGATGAAGTTTGGTCATTCCATAAGGGCAGGTAAGCAAGGAAAAGCGGAGTTGGAAGGGGTCTGGAGGGTTAAAGAGGTGCAAATCTGAAGCAATGGAATGAGAGCAGCTAATGTGAGGATTCGAGGTGCCCCTACGGATCCCCTGGTCACTACGGCGGGCGATGACCACAGCAGCAGTTCTGAAGGGCTGAGGGCAGGCAGAACAGACTGCTGTAGCTGAGGACAGGCAGGGAGGAGGAGGAGAAGCAAGTGGGTAGATGTTCGAAAGACCAAACATCAAGCAAGGAGGTGAGGGAAAATGTGAGCCACCAAAAAAAGTCATGCTATGGAAATGTTAGGGAAATAGCAGTAGTACAATTTAGCTACAGCTTGGATGTTTGGGATGGAGAGGGATAAGCTGAGGAATAAGAAATTTCGAAGGAAAGAAAATCATTCTAAAATTAGATCTCGGTCTGGCTTGATGTTTCAAACATCCTCTACTCTAAAGGTTTGGCTCACAAAGGGAGGAGCCATTCAAAACTGTCTTCAAATTTCAGTTGCGTTAAGGATGCAAGGTTTTGGGTTGACACCTTCTTAAAAGAAAACCCCACATAAAACAGCTTGGAGTTAGGTTTATACAGACGCCAAAATATAGAGTATTATGGTGACTGATATTTCATTGGGAGTCAAATTTGTTCTGCATGAAAAAGCCAGGGAAAGGGTTCCTCTTCTCTGATTCACTGAACAGAAGGTAATTGAAAGATCTCTTTATAGCAGGATTTACAACCCCTGAGCCTCAGTTGTTTTGAGCTAAATAATAATGCATTTGCATTGTAAGTGTATCTAATTTGAATTTCGCTTCCTGCCTAAACACTTTGAAAAGATGCATGCCTTGAGGTGTCTGCCTGAATAAAATTCCTGTGGAATTGAGGCTAACAAATAAAGTATGTCGTGGTGTGTTAGAATCTGCTCTGCCCTGGAGAATAGCTCCCCTGATAAACTGTCTGATTTATAATGACAACTGCTCCCACTGTCGTATACAAGTGTACCTTACAGTAATGGGGAATTAAAGAGGCTTTCATGTGAACCAAATATTTAGCTTTGAAGTTAGTGGGAGCAGAGAGAGCTCAGCACCTCACAGGATTAGTCCCTTGGGAATTAACCTTTTCACCTTACTGTAGAGGAAGGATGAAACTTTAAGATGGAATTTTAATGTGAGAGCGCAAGAGTACTAGGAAGGATGAGAATTCATAACAGCAAGTTACCTTCTACTTTAAACAGCACCGGGGTCATTCTACATCAGTATACGATGTATATATACTTCCAGCACCTTTACTCCAATAGGACTCACACAGAATTAGTTTTCCTAGAGAATCTAGACTGTGGTCCTTTGTCACAAGGCTGGTCGTAGATTACAAGAGCCTCATGAAGGAACTGTGTGTGTTAAGTTACTGTGTTAACAGTTAATGGATCAGCACCGCATTAGTCGTGCAAAAGCAATACCAGTTTTCATATTTTCCTGTGAAAGACCTTCCATCTGCTTTTTCCCTTCTGTTCACTGTTTGACTTAACAAAAGTATGCACAGAAATCCAATGTATTGCCCAGTTTCTTGGTCCAAAGTGAGGGTGGTTTTTTTTCAGGTATTCTTTTGTTGATAATGATATTAAAAGTGACTTTTAAATTGGCTGTTGTGAAACAAACAGAATCTGCCACTGTGAGAAAAGACAAACTGCTTATAATTAGTTCTGGCAGCTGGAGGATGGCACTCCTGCTGTTTCTGCTGCTGGCACGGTAAAGCACATCGTGTCACTGTGCATGAATTATGTGGGGTCAGTTCTTCCAACACACCCAAACTGCTACCAATTATTAATTAATTAGTATCATTATGGGACTGCCTTCAGGGCCCAATCAGTCCCTTTCAAACAAATAAAGTGACTTTAAAAAAAAGAGGAGGTAGAAGTGATTAGTGATGAGTAAAAAAGGTAATTCTTACGGTAATTCATATGGGCCTAATGCTGCAAGGTACCTAATGGTTCCCAACCGATCTCAAGTGCTCTCCTCATGACCTCCAACTGCATTTGAATTCCGTGTGTATATAAGGGAATATAATATAATGCCAGGAGCCTTAAAGGATCTAGGGGATCTAACAATAAATAAAAATTTCAGAGATGAGTGTTTGATACTAAATAATTGTTTTAAGCAGTTTGACTCATGCTTTGTAAGAATCTTTAACAAGCTATTTCAATGAATTTGATGAGAACTACGTAATTACACTAATAATGTTGGATGCTTAACTTGGCAAAAATGCATATTGCCAACTTCAAAAGAAATTCAGATATTGGAAAAGCAGCCACTGTAAAAAGGGATAGAAATTTCAATGATGTAATCTGCTTCTCTTTCAGGAAGCTACTAATGTTATGATGCACTTTACACACATTAGAGAGATTTCTCCTCAAAAATATCTACAATAGTGGACACTAATGCTTGTAATTCAAATATTTGAGAGAATTCTATGTCAAAATTCAATTACTGCAAATGCTTCACAAATATTTTAGGTACACAAGTATTTAAGTAGGACAGGTATAAATTAAAGCTGAATAAAACCCATAACCACTTGGTTTATATCTGTTGACTGCACATGTACATAAAGCTAATGTCCACGTTTCCATGAGAAAGTCAAGATGTTGGTTCTGTAATCTATGCAGCACAAGTAATATGTGCTTGCAAGACGGGACATAACCAGATTTTGATCAGTCTCTTACTTCCACTACATATGAGGTGAATTCAACCAGTTACAGTTAAATTAGAGTTAAATTAGTTAGAATGGTGTTTAAAACAAGGGCAAGAAAGGTAGAGTTTGCTAGATGGAAACACTAAGGTGATTGCAAGTTAAGTATAAATAAGACAGAGAATCTTTAATTCCACCCAAGTCCCTCTTTAGGAGCTCAGGTCCTTATTTACGGAAAAATATGGCCATAAACATATACTGCAAACATGCACAAATAAATATGTATCTAATGAACATGCCTACTGCAGATTGAGGTATGTCTGTGCAGAATAAAGGATGTGGAAGGTCTGTCAGATTGTCGTAGCTCAGTATCACCAAGTTTTCCAAAAGTCTCTAGTAAAGTGCTAATTATAAAATGTCTAAAAAACATGAGATGAGAATACAGTGAGTCAGGCAACATGAGGCCAGAATAAAAACAGAGACTCTGTGGCTGGTATAATCTGCAGGTTGCAGGCTCCCTCACTACTGAAGAGTGTTATTGATAAAAATGTCTGTCATTTGATGCAGAAAAAAGAGAGGATAACGGGCCTGGTGGACACTTAGAGAGAGCTATAAGTTACTTCTTTAGGTCAGGTAAAGACAAATGTATTTTTTAGGGTATAAACCCCACGGATTTTATCCTGAAGGTATTTTACAGCCTAGGCCATAAGAAACAGACATTTATATCTCTTAGGCTTTTCTAGAATGTTCATTACAGGAATATCACTAGACCAGAGTTTCAGAAAAGCTCAACTCCCACCCACACATGCTAGTAAGATTTACATCTTCAAAAGTGCTTGGCACACAAGCAGCTACCAGGGTGATGCTTACAGGGAGGGATTTTCTTCTCGTAAGAGGTTCTGAAGTCTTGAAGATCAACTCCTTATTTTGGCACAAGAGTTCAAGTCTTCTGAAAATACTTCCTGAGGACTTCAACTCCACATGTGGGAATAAAGAATTAAGAAGTTGGATGAATTCAGTAATAACCTGTAATCTCTGCATTCAACTCTGTTTCTTGCATGTTTTTCCACAAGACTTCAATGACAAGTCTACACTGTTCAACCTTAAATACTTCCCAGAAAGGTTCCTCAGAAATAGGAGGACCACAGATGAGACAAAAAGGCTAATCTCAGGTCTAAATGATTTAAACTATGGATGCTCATTATTGTTTCAAAACAGCCATCTCAAAAGGGCTTTTAAAAATATATTGCCACTAGTTTATATACTTGCTACTATTGCATATTAGGTCCATCACCCTATGTGGCGTTCTATCAACATGGAAGAACGCAGTTTCTTCTCTTTCTCCAAAACCATTACAATCATGATGATGATTATAGTCATAACGAAAGCAGGCCAAAAGAAGAAAGGAGGAAGACAATCAGCAGAGAACAAGAAAGGAATTTTCCAAGTGAGAAAACAATGTTCACTGTTTGAATTGCACTTCCCTGAAAACTAGGTTGCTTTGTTAGGTAAATGGGGCTACTATCAGTCATCCAGAACTGAAAATTTCAGTTCCATCATAATTTATCCAGAAAAACTAGCTTCCTGTGTTGACTCTCCATTTATTACTTTTTAACTCCAAAGATGTTTTTACTTAAAAAAGGGAGTGAGAATAAGATATGTCGCTGAAGAGAGCAAATGAAAGGGCCAGTAGGCAGTTTTGCCATTCTCCCATCCACATATGTTGGTGTTGCTCTTCCAATTTTAAAAAACTGTGATTAATAAAATTACATTTCATTGCTACACAGTCCTACCTGTGCTCTAGGATGCCTTTTCACACAGCAGTGCAGACCTTCAAATGTGTAGTAATGCTTGCCTATTAAGAATGATATTGCCTGAGACATTTCATTACAATGAAATTTGCCAGTGATTTGTAGCCATAGTTTTTAGGAATAGCATCTTTCGAACAGATTAATTAATTAACAGAGTCAGATATGCTCTCCTGTATCCAGATGTGAATTCAAAGCTACTCTTTTCAATGCTTTCTAAGTCAAAAGAGAATTCATTCTCCTGCGAGGTTAAACAGAACACAAAACAGTTTTCTACAAGCATTTGTTCCCCCAAACAGTCTGAAAATCACCTTCAGTATGCTGTGAAACATCATTATGGAGCAGAGAACTTTTGGTGGTTTTTGTCACATTTGGATGTTCACAATAAACTGTTCCAAATCTGGTTATTACCTGTGCCTTACGTTCTAATGGCTTATACATACAGTGCAAACAACTCCATTAGATACCTCCTTGTATTATGGTTTCCTTTACATAGCTGAGATCTCAGTTCTTCAGCTCTCCAAAGAAGCAGTCTTATTTTTATACTCACTTTAGTGAGAAATTCCCAGAAAAGCCTCTGACACCAATATAATGCAGTATCTGCCAAACTGCATCTCATACTGATCATGTTTGGATAGGCAGTGGGATTTCTAGCCATTTCCTTGAGATAAATATAGACTAAGGAAAAAGTCTTATGACATTCTTGTCGTTCTGATGTGGCTTGTCAGGCACGCTTTGTCTTCTCAAGCACTATGTACGTTGTACCACAGATAACAGATCCAGACATGAGGGGGAGACCTGCTACTGATAAGGTCAATATTAGATTACTTTCAATGGAAACAAAGGAAGAACCATTGAAAAAAATGTTCTTCAAGTCCTGATTTCTTTGCTACATTAGAGACAGTTAAGATAACATATTAGTTCTTGCTAGAATTGATAAAAAACTCTGCACTTTTCCTCAGGAAACCAGTATTCACCAAAACCAATCTCAACTTGGTGAAAATTAAAAATATATAGGACCTTTCAGAAACAGCAATGAAATTTCAGCTTAGGTAAAAGAACATTTCATTTCAGCTGGGTTTTTTACCATTCCAAGGACTCTGCCATTTGAGTTAAGCCTCAAATTAGGTTTCACGAGGTTGTTTTTTGAAAGAGTATGAATGGAAACATTGCCATGATCTGTGCTCATTATAAAGGGAAATGTTTTGCAGTTGAACATTCCCTTCCACTGTTGTGAGTCCAGCTAGCACACTATGAGGGCCTGAGAACCAGAATATGAATGTCGCCAGAAAACAGCTATAAAAACAAGTAACATGGACGACTGTTTTCTATTTGCATTTAACTCAAGAGGAAGGTAATAAAAAGAAAATTGGATTAAAAAATGTTTTGGACCCAATTCTGTCTGGCATTTGTGCCTCCTTGTATAGGGATATACTAAATTTTACCTCCCCAAAAATCTTCAGAGAGCTCACAATCACTCTACAGAGTCTCATGAAACAATAGTCACACTGCAAACTAGGGGGCAAAAATACACATTGTAGGGTATTTATGTTCTAGTTGGTCATAGCTGTATGTAGTCTTTTTACATTAGGGTGACTTGCACCCTGGAAGAAAAAGTCAACACAGAAGCTTGTGTATGGCCACACTAGACAGAGCATTTGTTTGACAGCTGCTGTTGTTATCTGAGCCTGATGAGTGCAATGCTGTAGTAGAGTCGAAAATGGCACTACCACATTGAGGAACTCTGGCTTTACTTTCTCAAAGCTTTTTCTACTCTTTTTTTGGCTGTCTAGGGACCACGAGATTAATAAAGAGGGTCTGCAACTGTGCCCCAACTACTGCACAGAAGCAGAAACATCTGTGTTCTCCTCTCCCCTTCACATTAGCAATGTTAATTTGGAAGGAAAACCATGGAACCCAGGCATATCTCCCATGTAGTTATGAAGACCCAAAGAGTTACTAAAAGAACTGGCTCATTTTTTACCGCAAAGTTTCTTTCTGTCAGAAAGTGTATTTTTCTTGATCAGAAGTCTGTTTTTTATGAGAAAATGGTTTGACTGCAAAGTTTTTCAAGAAAAATACGAGTAAGTGGAAATACATTTAATTTGAAAACATACTTTTACATTTCAATTAGAAAATTTTTACATTTTCTGTGAAAAACCCCTAATATTGCTCCCTGCACAAATAACATTTTTAAATTCTACTCACTAGAGAGATGTAGATCCCCCCCCAATAAATATATAAATGTTTTGTTGACAGTCTCTCTATAAACATATATCCTTTTCTCATTTACACTGTCACACAAAAGTATTGGGAGTGACAGCTCTTAAATCTGAAAAGGGTTCAACAATGCAGTCTCAAACACATTTCTGAAATGCCAAGAAGACGAAATGTAACCACATCCTGTTGAATATCTCTGGGTAGTAATGACAGAGTACAAAACTTTGAGAGGATGTGTCCCAGTTAATTAACCTCTTTGACCAGCTCCCTTTTGTTTGGTTCCAGTTGCCATATGGAACCTCTAAACCCTTCCCTCGCCATGGGTGGAAAATTTACTGTGTATGCTGCCATTACTTAATTCAAAGGTAAACCTGACTGTTTTTTAAAAAGACTCCTTGAGGTTCCACTCATTAATAAAATGTATGTTTTAGACAACAAGCTCAAAATACAATTCACAGTGAAATGTAATGCTTTTTCCTGGTGTGGATGAACCAGAACAGTCAAAATTAAATGGATCTGATTTTTTTCCCCAAAGCCCAAACTGAATCAAGTCTTTTCTTCAGAAAATAAATGCATAATAATAGTGTTCCACCAGGGGTTTTCTTAGAGGTTTTTTAAAAGTCATTGGCATTTACACTTGTCCCATTTCTCCCTGACTGGAAATTTTTCTTTAGATTAGTGTTCTGTCAGCCTTGTCGTCATCTCAGCTAAATGCAAAAAGAGCTGTAAGTCTCACAAGGCAGCAAACCTGTTTGAGCCTTAGTGCCTGATCCCCTCCCTGCTGAAGTCAGAGAGAGTCTTAATTGATTTCAAAGGGAGCTGGATGAGGTCCCAGTATCAGATATAACTGTTTGGAGAGATTGCTTGGAAGAGGGTCTGGTCCAGCTAAATATTTGATTCATTACCTGAATCCAATTGAATTGCCAATGCAGAAGGTTCATCCATCATTAGTTTCTGCCTTCCAAGTTCAGAGCTCAGGGATTTATCTGTTTCTCTTTCATCAGTGAATCACATCACTAACACGATTATTTAAAGCGATGCAGAACAGAGTTCTCTCCAGCACTTTTGTGAAGGTCCTTGTAATATGGTAGCTACAGGATACTGTTGAATGAATACTGAGCACATCTGACGTGAAAGGATCCACTGAGTCTCTTCCTCTGGTTTAGCTAAACAAAGTCTGTGCTGTCTAATATCACCTCAGCATGTTTGGCTGAGTGGTTAAGGAAGGGACTGCAGAGGATCCCTAGCCAGAATACCTTGGAGTCTGGAAAAGTTCAGGCCAGTAACTCATAAGCTTTTACTCCAGATGCCCCAGGCATTCAGGCACGAGAGCTTTGTTACCAGAAGATATTCTGAACTCTATTGTCTTGGTTTTGGTAGAAAGATAAAGGAAGGACTATGCTTAAATGACAGACCTTAAATTGCATTTTCAGTGAAGTATTTGTAATTTCTGACTGTACATCTGTGTTTTGCTAGTGATCCAAGATTTTAAGGAGTTTTATGTGTTTAAAGCATTTTGCATCACCTTTAGCTACAACTGTCTATAACACAGAAGGACACTGTTTCAACTTCAGAGCTCATGGATCTTCAGGGCCTTGGGACCTTAGAGTTTTTTGAGCTGGACAAACTAAGTGAGGCTATAGCTCTCAGCCCCTACCCACCCTACCTTCAAAGAATCTGTGGGTGCTCACACTGCAATTTCCTCCTCCACAATCTGGCATTAACAATGTAGCCATGGGATTTTTTTTCCCCCTTTCTTTTCTTCCCCTACTCTTGATGCCTTTTTCAGCTTTAAGGTTGCTGCAGTTGTCAGAAGTCTGGCTTCAATGGTCTGAAGGGAGACAGATACTGATAAATTTCCTTTTGATCTCTGCTCTGCAAAACCACTCAGTCAGAAAAAATAGAGGGGTCTGTGTGCATAGGGGTTGGAGGGTCTGAAAGGCAAAAAGCACCCTCTCATACCAGAGCGAGTATAACTCCCACTGCACATTAGATCTGAAAGAGAAATATAAAGAGTTTTGTATACATTTTTCAAATCAATGCACTGTAAGGAAATTAAGCCACTGAGTAAAATGGGGATAATGATACTGATCTCCTTTGTAAAGAACTTTGATGAAAAGGACCGTATAAGAGCTAGGTATTATTATAGTTAAATCATTGCAATTGCATTTCTCAAAACCTTATCTTTTTGTGGCATACTCATCAGGATCAGTGTTGAAAGGTTGCAGTTTATAATAACTATTCTGTTATACTATCAATGAGACTGAAAAAGAACTCTTGTTTTCATCGGGCTATAGAAACTTGCACCTATCATTTGAGGATGTAGTCATACAACAGTAGCAAGTGTCTTCCACTCAACTTTCTGTATCCAACCTTGGTCAAAGGTTGAATGAAGAAAGTGTGCCCTTGATCAGAGTACTAGGTCAGATGAGGAACACATTTTAAAACACAAAAGTTACCTTGATTATGCATAGAGCAGTCCTGAGTAATCCAAGAGCCATAATCCAGGAGTATTAGGCAGTACTATTCCCAAAATAGTACACTCTGCCTCTCAGCAAATTTGACTAGCTCAGACACCATGTTGCACTAACATATCTAACTGGTTTTCTGAGTAGAGCAGGCTCTTAAGTAGCCATCTCAAAGTAAGGCAGAGCATAAGCCTGTCTGCTGTGTCTGTGGAGACAGTCTCATATGTTCTTTTACTCAAAGAATCTGTGCTGGTAGAACTGACTGTAACTTGTCAGTGCCAGCAAGAGTGGAAAACTTGTATGGGGGAATAGAAAAGTCCAAATAACAATGCTTCAATAGGATTACTAAAGGAACAAAGGGCACCTAAGCATGAATTAAGATCCATGGAAAAGGATCTGAAGTAAATATATAAAATCTCAAATTAGCTTTTTTCCCTCCTATAGCAAGATTGCCTCTTTTAAGTGCTCGGAGACATATTACATAGAGTGTATATGTAGCAGAATACATAAACAATTCAGAACAGGAAATGCAATGAAAAAAATAACGCAAATGAAAAGTATTTTCCCCTAACAAAAATGCATTACCCATTCTTTAAGTATCAGCATATATTACACTTATAAATAGCTGGTAGTTATAATGTGCTAATGAAAACTGACAGCAAAATACTAGATATAGACTATATGGGTTAAAGTAATGTGGCTCCCACATAAGCTTTACCAAGGCCTGTGCTACATTATTTACAGTTTATAATAAAGCCTGTGATGTGCCTTCTGCTCATTTCACCACAAAATCAACATGAAGTAACCATATGGCCACAACTGAGTCTTCTAAATGTACACAAACAGCAAAGCCTAGGTACATGCAAAGGCTCCGGCTGGGTTTCTGACAGATTTTGAAACAGAGCACGGTGAGTGTTAGTAAAGGACTTGCTATAGTATTTCTCCATCTTCTTGTATGAAAAAAATATTTCTCGTATAGCTTTAAATTAGAGATATAGTCTTCTCAATTTAAATGCTGCATTTCCAGTGTTCCATGAAAAATCCTTTATGTTTTTGACTGAATCATTTTTTCCAGGAGTTTACAAAGCTGAAATACAAAAGTAGTTTTATTCTCTGTCAGGATTTTACAGATCATGTTGCAAAATGCACAGTAAATACATCTGCATATAGTTCTTAAAAGAAACCTCTGTTTAATATAGACATATTATTGGGGCAAGGATGAACTTGCTGTTTATTTACAATAGTTGTGAGAGGTCAGTCAACCTCTCCATGCAGGCAAGTGGTTTAAATAACAGCAGCCTCCAAACTCAAATCATAGATCCAAATAAGAATAATGAAGCAGCTTTCCTTAGCTTGCCCATGAATAGATACATATGTGTGTGTAGAAGAGACTTCAAACTGAGTAGAGAAAAGCTCAGAAACAGACTGAAGAGACAAAAAGAGGTAATGCTAATGTGTGTCCTAGGAGAAGTCCGTAGAGTGTGTTATTGGTTGAGGACTGACTGGAGAATGTATTATTTCTGGTAGCTTGAATCCTGGAGAGCAGGAATTTGCCTCTTGGAAAAAACCTTCTTAGAAATAAACAGAAATAAACATCAAAGAAAATTTACTCCATCAATTTCTCCATCCAATTGGAATAACCTATGAGATCTCAAAATATGGCTAGTTGCTTAGATCAAAAAGGGCAAGCATATGTTTCTCACTATCTTTAATTACAAAGAAGAGTAAATTACTGAAGAAGGCTTTAAATTCAAACAATTCCTATAAAATAGGAGTTTGGTTTATTAACAATTATGTGCATTTAGATACTGCTGAAATGTAGTTAAGCCTTTAAGGTATGGCTATTAATATTACTACCGAAATCAAGTGGTGCCTTAGTCATGAAAAACCATCATGAGAAGAGCTGTATGAACAACAGAAAAAAAAAAAGCATAATTCTGCCTCAAAGAGCATCTAAATATAGGACAGGGGAACAGAGAGATTCAGACAAATGAGCACAAGGAAATGCGACAATATTGAACTAGTTTAATAAAAATCAGTGATAAGTAAAGGTCTCTGCAGGCCAATAATCTAGCCATTGTCCAAGTTTCCACAGATGTCATGGAAAGGGAAGATTCTGAAGAAGGTAGTGTCCTGTAGATGTTTGTGGTAGCTCTCCCCAAGCATAAGTATGCAAAGGAATGAAAGTATTTGTTTGAAAAATTAATTTGTGAGTAGAAATTGCTGGGAGAGCCAGAATGTTCCTGTTAATAACTGTGAGCCAACATCTTGATAAAGCATATGAGATAATAAGCATGATAAGGATACATGGTCTAGATTAAAGCTGGAAAAAGCTCTGGCAATCATAGTTTCAGGAAAGTACAAAAAAGCATTGCTTGGATGAAACCAGAGGAGAAAAGCTGAGGTTTTTATTCAGTGAACATATAAATAAAAGTAAGAAGCAAATAGGGCTAATGTTGGAGAGACAAGAGTGGAGAGGACTGTGGGAGAGACTGAAGCAGGGTTATACTGAAAGGGGAAAGGGACAAAAGCTATGGGGAGAGCAATGGACAAAATAGAAGAGGGTGACCAAGTGGTGGGACGGAATTGCTGGAGCAATCATAGGTCTGAGAGGAAGCAAGCCAATACAACATCTCCGTCTCAGCAGAAAAGAAGAGCAGGTTGGGGAGGAGAAGAGAACCCAAGACCCAGCAGAAGCCTTTAAGTTCCCTGCCAAGGACTTCAGTGAGACGCCATCTGAGGAAAGATGGATGCAGGAGGATGGAAAGCTTAAGGAGTGAGTCAGAGACACGGAAAAACTTACTGGGATTAAGTAGATTTATTCTGAAAAACATTACTAAAGGAAACGGCAGAACTGAAGGAGAAAACACATCTGTGGTGCAGGAAAGCGGCTAGGCCATCAGGTTTCCTTGAAATACACTGTGCTGTGTGAGATGAGGAACAGAGGAAAGGAGTTTTGGGAGTGAGTTATAGTTTTGCAGTCAGAGAGAGGAGGAAAACAAAACAAAGAGCAAAGGACAGAGATTCACAGAGGGAGCAATTACCAGCGCCACTAGGGAACGGAAGCAAATGCGAGGCAGGGAGCGGGCTTCCTCGGAGGTTGCCAGCCGGGCTTACGGACTGTTCGGCCCGCACCCTGAGAAGGGGTGAGGGTTAATTTCTGTGAAGCTATCCAGATAGCCCTATCATGCAGCCAGTCAGACCTCTAATTATTTTTCCCTGAAAAAGCTCTCAGAAATTGCTTTTGTAGCACTTTTAAGAGGCTGAAGTTAAAGAACAATAGTTTGGTAAATGGCCATTTGCTGCTGTTTGCCTGGTCCAAAAACGTCTCTAGTAATACAATTAAGCTTAAATTTGGAAGTAAAATTCTTTCTTACATCAAAACTTTATAGAAACACAGCAGAGAAAACACACTTTAATAATAAACAGATAATTAAAACCACTTGAAACCCATGTATGTGTTTTATTAGTGACTAAAATCAATGGTATGTTGCAATTTAGTTATGCGGGCTGATTTAGTATCATGTTATGTACCAGTTACATAGACATGTGCTACAGGCTTAGTCATAAAAGTGTGGAATGCACCACTAACAAATTCAATTTTTTTGCCTTTAACTACTCACAAAACCCCTCTTCTTCTAAAGGGAAACCACACATCATCCCTTATAAAGGGCTCAGTTGAAAGGGAAGCCAAAATAAAGACAGTACTTAATGGCCCAGTGGGCTCTCACCACAACTATATCTTTTTGGGGGACAAATTAAAAAAAAAGGAAAAAAAAAGGAAAGTTAGAAACAGTTAGAAATTGCTGTTCTTAACAGAGTTCAAATATTACGAAGAGATGTTCATGTCAGTAGGAAGACATGAATGTGTGAGGGTCTAAGAAAATGTTGACAATTCATTTTTCTATCATTCTAGCTACACAAATGAAGCACGTTTGGCTCGATAGCCACTGAGGATTTCCCCTTTAATTTGCATTGGAAATTCATACTGCAAGTTGTACTTTCAACTAACTCATTTATTTGGGCGTTTTTCTGGAGAAATAGGCCTTCGTTTGGGACACACGGTCATTGACGTCAAAACGTAAGGAAAAGCTACTGATTTTGGAAGACCTTGGCTAAATTATCTGAACTGCTGAAAGGCAGAATATCTGGAGAAGTCAGGAGTAAAGGAGACTTTTGGGGCCCTTGCCCCATGTGCCATAAGGTGCACATTCAGATATGAAAGGTTTCTAGAATTATAGCCTATTTTCCAGAGCAGTTTGGCAAAAAAAGAATACTGCAGCCTTATCTGAGCAGCTTGACCTTTTATAGTACAGTATAATCCTTAACCTCTTCAAAAAATTCTGTGTAAAAATCACTTTGACAACTGTATTTAAAAAATCTTTTGATTCAGTTTTTGTATTCTGATTATTTTTCTAGGCACTGATTTTCAGGGAGAAGTGTGCTAAAACAGCTGTTATATTTGCTTCATATGTTAAACAGATTAAAAATAAGAGAATTCTGTCCCTCATGTAATTCCACTATTTTGAAATTTGTCTCCTTCTCAGAGTACCATAAATGTTAAGACAGACACATTTTCACAGAGTAGGTGCTGAAATGCCTAGTTTGGGCTTGTTGCAACATGTACCTCTCAGTGCCATGCTGCCTCACGGAAACTGTAATTTTTGAGTGCCTCAAGACTCATTCTCCTTTACTGGCTGATTTTCCAAACTAAATGTCACGGAATATGCTATTGTAGGACAATTCCTATGATACTTTGTCCAGCGAGCCAGAAGGGAGATGTGATCTTGCCACATTAGAAAAATCAGACCATAGAGGAAAACAAGACCTCTGAATTTTAACTCTAATGAAGCTTTATGGCATGCTAACAGTATGTACTGTTATGTATGTAGCTACGTATGCTAACAATAAATTGATTCCAAAATGAAATGTATGGCTGGATGGGAATTTCTGTGTGAAAGTATATAGATCAAGCAGCATTGCATATCAAGGCACTACAAGTTTATCTTATTTCACTTCATATCAAGTATTGAGATTAAACTAGACTGCTAATTCTGCAGTAATTTTACACTGGTCACAGCTCTATCCTTCCCCATAGACTTAAAAAAGTTTAAAGAAATTAAGGGCCTACACTGAACCAATAAAACCCAGGAAATTCAGGAGTAAGGTTTTCCTCTCTACTTTATACTCTTCCCTACTCCTTTTAAAAGCTAAAATAAATTAGTTATAATGAAAGCTAGATTCATGCACCTCAGAGGTTTATTAAGCTTAGTAGGATGGTCAAATTAGCCTTGTTACTTAATTTGATGTTTGGATGTTGAAATGATGGAATCCATTTACAAGAAAATAGACAGCTAATTTGTGCTTAGTCAGCTTTTAAATAAAACTTCCACTAACAAGCATTTTGCATGGCAGCAGCAAAGTTCAGTCTTGGAATATCTAACCTTTCTGCTCTTTAATATCTTCACTGTCAGCTTCTGTGATATAATGGCTACCAGCAAGAGTGATAAGGAAAGAGATTTCCTATCTCATTGTGGAAAAAGATGTCCAGGGTCCTCCAGCTCAAGCAATACCAACTGCAGACCATTTTCCTTCTCTCTGCCAACAGGACGGTAGAAGCAGTGTCACAGAAGGACTTTCTAGACTGCATCAGACAATATCAAAATGCCCACACTAATAATTTAATTTAACGTAACTGGCTTTGTCAGTGGTAGGCTAGCATGTACATGATTCTTTCCATCAGGAGAGCTCTGAGGCAGTAGTCCTCAGCAAAAGTGCAGTACCAGCATTTTCAGCTCATTCTAGTACATCATTGCTTTGCCTCAGGCTCCAAAATCCCCAGTGAATGACTCAGCCATCAAGTTCTTGTGAGGTGCACCTCCTCAGTCTTTTCCATGGGAACTGTTCAAATCTGTTTAAATCACAAAATACCTACTGGAGCTAAATCTTCTTTCTCTCATATTGCAGATACTCATCTGGCTCTCACCTGGGGATTACTCACTATTCTAATGCGGGTTACTCTTCTTCTTTTATTTGGACAGGAATTCCACCTTTGTCAGCAGTGGCATACATATCCCACTGAGAAGTTTGGCTTTTGACAAACAGACACGATTGAAAACCACACGACAGAAAATCCCTGATGAGCTCTAGGTGTCACATTTGCTTCACAGGCACTGAGGATTCAGAACTAATCAAGAGCAGACAAGAGCTCACTGGCTGTCTTCAGGACCTGCCAGACCATCATTTTTCAAAATACTTTTCTAACAACGAAAGGATCTGAACCCCACACTCACTCTCAGTGTACCTTTTACCAAAAGCACCCAGTGGTACAGAAGTTATAACCAATTAATCAGACATAAAACTCCCAAAATATGTTAACCTAAATTCTACCTCCAAATGAGGTGTACTATGGATCCTATAAAATCCATACAATAATTGGTACTTACCTCTAGGTAAACAACCTTTTGAACCTAAGTTTAAAAGAGAGCTGTATGAGCTAGAGAGAGATTATGAGAGTAGGAACACTGAAGCTGGAACAATTTTACGCTAGCAAAAATAAGAGAAGAATCAGGCCCTGCAAAGCTTTATAAAGCTAAAATGGTATTTTCTGGATCTTGGATTAATTTATATAGTTATAGGATTACATATAGCAAAGATATATTAAAAGTAAATATCAAAGTCACTGTGCAGAATGAAGTAATATTCTCCCAAATCAGGGTGTTAATGCTCTTGTGCAAGAAGAGAGGCTCATATATCACACAATCTAGCAAATACATTAATTATTTTGCCAAAAATGAGACAGCTAGATTATATCCCCATTCTTTTTTATGAGCTCTTTCTTTTCATTTTATTTTATCAACTGGTCAGTATGATTTGGAAATAAATTTGTAGGATTAAATGAAGTATTAAAAGTTGAATTGGTCTGAAAAAGACTCTTTATAATTACAATCTCCATCAGTAATTTTTGGAAAAGCAGAAATTCCCTCAGTACTTGTGGTATAGAAATAAAAATACAGAAAATCCCTTCAATAGAAAAAATATCAGACAGTATCAAATTAAACTGAAATTGACTTTATAAGTTATGATTACTATTCTGGGAAATTGAACACATGGGCATCTAACTTTCAAAGATTCCAACTACTAATATGACTAAGGTTTTTTAGTATTTTAATCAAAATACATTTTAGTAATAATGTACACATAAATAACCATTTAGTAAAATAAGTTTTTATTTTAAAACACTGATTAATAGTTTGACATCCGAAGTGCTGCAGAGGTCTATATGGTTTTGTTTATGCTTCACGCCAAAGAAAATTTGTTAGACTAAGTTGCCATGCTTTTTTGCATCTGGATTTTATGATGTTTGGCTTTGTAATGGCTGTATATAAAACTGATTCCAGTATTTGAGATTCTGACTAAATGTAATTAGCCTAAGTGCCTAGAAGATGAAAGTTTATTTGCTTAATACTGGATTAAAGTGTAAGTAGCAAAGGTAGTACGAACAGACTGTGTAAGTTATCTCCAGCTATTGAAGTTCCAAAGAAAGATCTGCATACCAGTGCAGGACAGTGGTGGCCAGGAAGTCCAGGGATGTTTGAATTTATTAAATTTGCAGTAAGAAAACACCAAATATGTTCAACGGACTAAAGAGGTTAAGTGAAACCACAACTTGCATAATGATTTCTCTGATCATATTTCTTCTCAGAAATTTTATCATAGATGCATATTATACATCAGTGCTTACGGCCTGAACAACGTCACAGCTACACAGACATACTGCTGGGTTTTTCTTGCCTTCTGCATTGAAGGATGTAGCAACAATCCTCACTGTCAGAGAAATGTATAGGTGATGATTATTAGCATTAAATTGTGCCGTGTTAACAATGATTTATTCGAACCATTAATGCAGAAGAGCAGACACCACAAAACTGACCACTAAGACCCTGACCCTGGTGACCTAATTTTACTGTTTAAGAATCAGTAATATGCTGAGGTACAATTGTAGCTAAATAAAGATAAGATTAAAAAGAAGTCAGAGTGCCAAAGCAGTTCCACATGGGAAAGATCACTGTTGATTACTAGATGTGGAACATACACAGTCAGATAAAAACCCAGCCTTGTAGGCAGAGGCTACAGGCAGACGGAACAGTTATCTTCTCCAAGGAGATAAACATGCATGCTTGGATGGTATTCTTTATTTACAAGAGCAAATCAAATCAGTTTTAACACTTCTATACTCATGTAAAACACATGTTATCTGGTAATCACTTGGAATTCTCTTCAGTGTTATTAAATTTTGGCTTATTTATGGCTTTTGTTCTTTTTTTTCCTCACCTTGATATTGTAGTAACCTGGAACTTCTGCACCATCACCAGTGAAGAATGGTAAGACTATTTCTAGAAGCCCCTGGTTTGTTCTCTCTCTGGCCCTCTAAAGAGACTTCTCTTTCTCCATTGAGGTAGAAAGCTGATACTCCTCAAGAACAGACTTTCTTTCTTTGATTCAGCTCTGCTTGTTCATTATCTGGAATTGAAGGTATGTAAAAATGTATGGAGACAGAAGTTGTTTTATAGTCCAGATTTCCTGGTCACATTTTTTTTACAAGATCCACTTTTAAATTTTTCAAGAATGTTATAGAAAAAAAAATTGGACAAGATTATATTGATGATGCAATTCAGAAGGTACAATTTTTTAGGTTTAAGATCAGAAAATATTACCAGAATAGTTTTTAACAAAAAATGGTATTTTGAGCAAGGTTCTACAGAGTCCAATTTTCAAAAAAAGAAAACAGTACAATAAAAATGTAAACATTACATTCAAATACATTAAGATTATTTTTATATACTTTAAATTTTTATATAAATTCTAAGTGCAAGTGTCTCTGTGTGCCATTGTAGCTGCCACGTTTTAGAATACAAGGACATCTGTCCTTCGGGCATCTTTTGCTGCAACAGAAAATACAATTCCTCTTTTCTGACTCACTTAACTGTATCTATACCACTAAAAAAAACAGGCCACAAACTGTTCTCATGGTTAATCGGCATGGCTCATGTCCTTATGGCTGAACTCCTTTGCCTGTTGAAACTAGAAAGCCAAATCCAAATCATCTATTTGTAATGGTCATTGCTGCAGAGGGAGTTTGGGAGATTGTTTCTTAACACAGGTTAAAATTGTTCTAGGGAGTACGCTAATAATTTAACATTATGGTTGATCATGTGCCAGTGGCCTGGGCTCAGGTTTAGTGTACAAATACAGACATAGTCATATGCTGTAAAAAGAATGAATACTCACATATTTGTCAATCCTCTGTACTCTGTGGATTCAGCAGTGTCAACTGCCTATAGCTATTTAAAAGTTCAGAAAGCACAACATTAAGCCTCTACATTGCTTTGTAGATCAGGAGGTATGGACACCTGACTTCTGCTCCTATTTTTTTTCCACTCTTATTTTAGAGCTCTTGCAGTGTGTGTTCAGAGCAGAAAAAAGAGGCTGGGTGGTGTCTTGCATGCGATTACTGTGGACAGTTATACTTTGTGCATCTCCATTAAAAAGATGGCAGCCTCAGTAACTGAGGCCAGCTTTCCCCAAACTTGCCAGAGGACACCACGAAAGCTCACAGTGACTAAAATTCCCCACAACATCATTGTTTCATATATAAAAATGGGAAGGAGCTCAGATATTCAGATCTAAAGGCATTTCATTGCATGAGGTAGCCCAGCAGGGTCTGCACAGCAGAGAATCTATGGTTAGATTAAGCTCCAAATGTCATCTTTTAACCATCCCTCCAATTGCCAGAGAGGATATAAGGAGCAACTTGGGATCAAGCATTTTTCAAAATGTGACCATATTCCTTACAAGTGCCTGACTTCTGATTAGGAGGCTGTTGAATCGGAAGACTTCAGGAGAGAATGCTCCTTCACCAAGAAGGAGAAGAGAAAATAGAAGTGTTCTGTCTGGTGCCAAGGATGAAGTTAATAATGTAAATAATTAGTATAAGGCTTCAAAGGAATCAGGGAGAAATTGACTCTAAAAGAATCAGAATTTCATCTTGGACTTTTTTTCGTAAGACATATGTGTTTCTATACCTTAGTTTTTTGCTCACAACAAATACTACTATGATTTCTGAACAATTGTGTACTGATAGCACTACTTTATTTCGTTTTCTTCACCCTTTAAGAGTATCATTTATATTGTAAAAAACCTACAGTTACCTCTTTCACTATTAGCATATGTCTGTTTTCCACAGTATGTTGTCAGAGGTAGCAAAAGGCAAGAAGCATTAAAAAACTGCATGCAAAGATCAACCTTTACGAAGCCTGAAGATGGTGATTTTATTCAGTAATTTGCTGGTTTTGCAAAGCAGAAATTTTGCTGAATATCTGGTTTAGCTACCACCAACAATTAGAGCAGAACGTGGTGATGCAGAACTGAAGATGAAGCCTCTTTATCTCTAAAGAGGTTACAGTTAAAAGGCGTATCAAATAAGACTAGGAAGGAGGTCATGAAAAGGTGTGGAAAAAGAAAACTAAAACTTATGTTTTCTTCTTTACACAAGGATCATATATATATATATATGCATCATGTTTAATAGAAAGAAGGAGGAAATAGTTACTCAGTATAAAAACTGGCTATACATCTTGCAAAATTTATCACGAACCTGTCGGCCTCTAATCCACGTTTTGTGTACGTACAGTTGGCTCAAAGGAGCGATTTATGTTTTGCTCTGTATTTATGCACAGCTTCTTCTTTCAGTAAGAGCAGAAACTTTCTAGGCTTGAAAAACTGACACTTTTTGACCTAACACATGTAATACTTCCCTTCATAAACTGATTAGGGACAGATTTTATTTGGATGAACAGATCAGAAACAGATACTATGTTCAGAATGGTATGTAATATTTATAGATACTCAGAATAATGGCCATAGCAGTCCAGAGAGAAAATGCTGAAAAGAAGTTTAGCAGAAATTTAGCTATTACAATATGCTAAAAGACACAAACCAGGAAAGATGCATTAAAGGATGTAACAAAATTACAACACAGAAGGTATTTTACCCTTTTCTCTATGTTTTAGATCTACATCTGACATCCACTGTAGCCTAAGTGCAGTATCACACTTGCTTTAAGATGATTCAGGAGTGCATCACCAAAAGGGGCTTTACTAACCCTTTCTCAGTCTCTGTCCATTTCTTGACATTATTTCCTATGAAAATTTTAGCAATTAGGTAACTATCCCATGAGCCAAATCAGGCAATTGATGTGATAATTTTTAATTTATCAAAAAGAACTCAGAAAATTCTGCTGTTTTTATTTGGGGGATGGACTTGCTGACATTGCAAAGCAAGAGTTTTGTTGTACTTAAGGTATCTGGTTTGGCTGCAATTAGCACTCCATGCTAGCAAGAAGGAGGATGTGAGAACATATGGCCAGCAGCATGGAGGTTGCATGGAGGGCTTTTTGGCAGCAGTGTATCATTAGATCAAATTAAAACACTTGGAAGACTAAGGTCGGAGATTCACCCAATGCAGAGCTCTGCAGTTTTCCTCCAGAATTACCGGTCATGATCCCCTTTTTTCTGGCCATTTGCTTTCTTCCCCTTCTTTGTGTCAGCTCTAGCACAAGAATGAGATGGTTCAACAAAATGATGCAACAGGAAATTATTCTGTTCTTTTCTTTTGGTGGCTTAGTTTTCCACAGGAACAGCAAACTACTAATTCATTCTTAGGTCACTTGGTTATTAAGTCCAAAGCAAGTGACATGGCAAGGAGCACACAGATGAAATTGTGAGAGCAGGACAATCTCTTTTTGATGCTTAAACATGTGATTTCATGAAAGCAGATGTAAATTAACTACACCATAGTCATCATCTCTCTTTCAATTCCCAGTGAGTGAATACACAACACTTAGATTCATCCTTATGTAGTCACTACTTGTTAAGTTAGGCAGACCTCTTAATTAGATTATATCTTCTTGATCATTTCAAAATATGAGAACACATTCAAATAAATATGTGATGATTTTAGGACCCATTCTTAGTTTTATATTGCAGTGACTGATAAAACTTTGAAAGCCGCGAGTAGTCCTAAGCTTTTTCTTTAGGAGCTTCAATCAAAGAAATAGCTTAGGTGTTGTATGGATAGCCGAAAGAAGACAGTTCCCACGTCCTGTGAAGAGAAGCTTGAAAGAAATAGTAGTTTGTATGATGCCTTAAAAGCTCACTCTTTCTTTTAACATAGAAGGTGTTTGCAAAAGCTGTGAAACTTCCACTATGAAAGGTAAGAAGACTATAAAACCATTTACTGACCTATGAGGAACAATATGAAAACGGCACGCATTTGGCAAAATAAAATCGACTCTTCTGCCAAAGAAT
Organism: Rhea pennata; assembly: GCF_028389875.1. Lineage (NCBI taxonomy): Eukaryota > Metazoa > Chordata > Aves > Rheiformes > Rheidae > Rhea > Rhea pennata. Next base: position 14,284,888 of record NC_084666.1, on the reverse strand, counting down.
TTCATTCTGTCAGAAGAATGTCCTTATTAAGAGAGTGACTATTTTATTTATTATTAAAAAGGCAATAAAATTTGTCAGATGACAGAGATTTTTTCTAAGTAGTTAAGCAACTGTGTTCTTAATCTCTAAACTGAGTCATGCTAACATGCCACACTGATGTTCCTATTTGATGTTAGTGCAAATAAGCCATTTTATGCACATGTACTGGGTACCTGGTCTGAGCTGAGAACAGGCACTTAAAGACTGAAAGTAGTAAGGAACAGCATCTTAAACTTCTTCCTTACCCTGACATTGTTTTAAGTTCTAGAATAAACTCAAGCTTACAGACTTTGCTTTGAAAAAGCTAGGTTCATATGAGAAATAGTTCAAGAAGTGGCTGATTTTCAGGTAGTAGCTGCTCAGCTGAGAAACTCAGCAGCCTCTGTGATGGCTCCATGGCTATTTTAGACAAAATCAAACAAACAGGACAACCAAGATCACTGCTAAGGCGGAAGCTTTAAACTCACCTATTTGCTTTTTATTTGAAATAGAATAGAATTGCTATAGCCAGAGTTACAGCAGAGAGCTGGCTTACAGAACAGCATAGGGCCTCTCAGCAGTTAGCGCTCAGATCGGACAAAAACGTGCAGCTCCCAACACCTGAGACCAGGTTCTGACCCGCTGTCTCTACAATCCTGACAGCCACGCGAGCTCGGTTGCCTGACTGCAGCTCTACCCATGAAGAATCTGTGCTTGACTCTAGCTTAATCATGTCGTAGGCTAGTTTACATCCGGTAACTCAAGAGAGTTTCTCTGAAGTCAGAGCATTTGTTGAAAATAAAAACTAGGTAAAAAAAAAAAGGCAAAAAAAAAAGGCAATATTGAGCTAACTGCACAAACATAGCAATGTAGGAAGCATCCTAGAGTGAAGTGTCCTGCTGGCATAGGGAAAGCTGGAAGAAAATTCATACCCCATGATATTATAGAAATACATAGCTATATTCATATATTCATAGCTATATAGCTATAGCTGTAATAACGCGTCTGAGGGAGACAGAATTTATTGCATATGAAGATGACTATAGTTTTTGACTGACTATACAGGAAGGCTGGGTAAATGGTGCAGACTAGACTCCTCACTTTTAGGCAGCTATATTTAAGTAAGATAAATCCCTTGTGCAATTTCTCACTTTCTCCAGGCAGCCGACTGTAGTAGCTAAACTGGGGGTAAACTCCTAGCTTCACTTTCGAAGTGAGAAGAAAAGCTTCTGAGTGCACGTAGATTGAACTAAATAAAACAAACACAATTATTCAGTGACTACTCCACTGTTTAGTACATAATAACCACATGACAGTTATTTATGTAGAATAGTTAATAACTATTTAGCTAATAAATAAAATAATCTCACCTGCCATTTTAGGACATTTTCATACTACTGTTTCCTCTTTTTTAGGCTAATTTTTATTTACACATTCTTGCACCCTACATTATATTTTATGCTTTATCATCACACTCAGAGCTCTCCCAGTGACTAGAAATAAGTGTAAGTTTCACAAAAAACATATTTATAAACAAAGTTGTAATTACAGTGTTCTCTTACGAATGCCAGAGTAATTGTTCTGAATGGAGCAGAAACTGCTTGAAGGCAGTGGCAATCTTTGTCTCAGACAGGGCTTTATCTCAGAGGGGAATATTAGGTCGGCGAAGGCTTTAGTTGTAATCACTCAGTCAGCTGTATTCTGTGTCTCTTGCAGTATATTCAAAACAAACAGCCCAATCAGAAACTGATTCCTAGCATGCAGTCAAGAGAAGCAATATATACATCATGGAAAACCCTTGCAGAAGCTTCAGCCTAGAAGTAGGGCCACATCTTAGCTTAAAGGAAAAAAAGAAGGTCTTAAAAAAAATTGAAGTTAACTCTGACAGTGCTAAGATGAACAGAGAATGAACAGCATGAACGGAGCAAATCATTCTTCACATCACTGTTGCTCTTCATCCTACCCAGTCACCTGTATAATGCCTTGCCAATATTAGATATTTCCTATACACACACACATATATATAAATATATATATATAGTTCTTTGATTTCTTTCTTTTTTATTTTATTTAGGGCTTGACTAGTTTCTCCCAGTTCCCCCTATTGACTGGAGATACTTCTTCGTTTCACATTTTTGGTCTAGCCTTGATTCAGCAAACCAATCAAAATGTGAATTTAACATCAGGCTTGTAGACGGTACCATTTGTCTCAGCTTCACTGACTTGAGATTGAATCTTTCCTCTCAAAGCAATGGGACAACAACAAGGTACTTGTCACAGAGAGGTACAGTCTGAATCTTACTGAATTAGCAGTTGGTTTGAAAACAGTTACCACAAACAAAAACATCTACTCAATAAATCAGGTTATCCCTAAAAGGGCTTCAGGCTGCTTGCTGAACAGCTCCCACTGTGATCAGCATTTTCCTAAGAGGGAGGCAAGTTTTGTTGTGTTCAGCTGACCCAAGGCGCTGCCGAGAGCGTTTTAGCGCTTGCCGTCCCCGGGCGCTCGGCCGCGCACGCCCGGCTCCGCGACGGCAAGCTTCGCCTCCCGACTGCAGCTGGAGGCGAGAGTACTCCAAAAGTGCAGCCGCAGGTTTCCTTACGGTTTCCTTTAACTGTGATTCCACAAATGTAAGTATTACTACCGCATGTCAGGTCTAGACTGCCAGGTTTTGACACAGCAAGAAAAGTATTACTGAAATAGCTCTAGGTTCAAATCTTCCAATGAGCTGTCCTAAAAGCTCTTCCTTTAGTTTACCACCTTTGCAGGCAATGTCTTGTCTTTAGTCATTCAAGGTTGATCGTACACAAGGATAACTCTCACAGCCGTAACTAGCAAAATACACACTCTCAATGTTTCTGCTTCCTGATCCCATTTTTTACATTTTAAACAGGCCTCTACTGACTTGTGTGTGTCTTGGCTTTTAATTCAGATCTTTGGCTACTGGTATCTTTATCTCTGTTCTTATCTGCTTTTTTCCATTGAAAGTTGCTGAGAAATCAATACAGGAATCAAAGCGTGGTGGTCCTCCCTACAGTTTGATCAAAGGCATTTATTGACAGAGCAATATGTAGCAATGGATGGAATGAATGTTTATGAGTATAAACAAGCCCATTATGAGTATAAACAATGTATTTCTAAGATAAAAGCATATAAACTACAATTATGCCTGCTAGAACACTTGCTTTGTGTGTTCTGTTTTCAGAACTGTGTTTAATGAAATATGCAATGTAATCAAATTCCAATTCCATTTCAATAATGGAAGATTTGTTCAAAAATGGAATTATGTGAAAAATTATGTTAAAAGATTTTAATTTAAATTTTTTTTTACTATTTTACTATTATTAATTTTACTATTATACATGAAGAGACATTTATTTTTTCCCATATAGCCTACTGCTGTGGTATTTAATATAATTGAAGCAAAGTATTCTCTAATATGCTTCTATGAACCTCTTGAAAAATGAGCCTTTCCATTGATCTAGGCACACAGCTACTTATTTCAGAAATCATTTACTAGACATGCCCTGATAAAAAACTAAATTAAGATGGAGTTTAGGCTGAGAAAACAATTAATTGAAGGAAAAATGCTGTGCAGATTTGTTTAAATTACAATAAGTCAAACATGAAAAACATGATTAAACTTAAGCTTACATTAAGGTAATCAATGAAGATTAAGACTCTGAAATGTCCTTAATTATGTGGTAATGATATGATTATAATTAAAGCATTTAGTATTTGTGGTCTCCTAGATTATATTATATTTCATTTTTAAAAACACATGAGACTCCCCAATCCTATTTTTTTGCTATTTATGGTATCACTGAAGGGCACAGTTAAATTTATTTAGGTGCCAGACTGTGCTACTCTAATCTTAATATGTTTGGATTTCCATTATGTGTAACCAGACTCAAAGAAAACACTGACAAAGACGCTAAATTTCTTAAAGGACACAGTTTGAAACAAATTATGAGATGAATTAGGATAATGTGTTTACTTGGAGACTTACAAAATACTCATCCTGCACTCCAAGATCTTGTTGTAAATACAGTGTGGATTTCCTGCCTGGATAATACGTTCTCTGCTTTGAGCAGACAGAAACTAAACCTTCGTGGCAGAGTTACATGATTACAATACCACCGACCTGCCTGACCGAAGTGGGTTATTACGCATGTTGAACACACACATACTGGGAGTTAAGAGCTGCTGAAGATAGTCAAAGTCTTTGCACTGACTTCAGTCAACTTTAGGCCCAACTTTAGGTCAAAGGTCTTTCTTACATTCTAAATAGAAAAGACAGATAAAATGCAGAGTAAAGGAGGGCTCATTATTACTATTAACACTTTTTAACCAGTAAACTGCCCCCAAAGCCAAAGTTGCTCCATCACTGCTCCTCACTTGCTCATATTGGCTTGAAGACCCATCCAGAAGCAAATACGCCTGATAGCATAAAGTGTAGGCTAGCAACATAAAGCTTGGGCAAATTGGCATGGGAAATACCTTCTGCAGTACAACAGTTATCTATGTAAAGAAAAAAATTAACTAATCTGATTGGTAGCTTTTCAGCAAGCAGTAGTTTGAATGGTTTGCAGCTAATAAAACACCTGCAAGTAAAAGCAATTTTTTAAACTAGTGTTGATAAATTTTTTTAGTGAGCATTACTTTGTGCTGCTCTCCGTTTGCCAAATGGCATAAACTGTTTATTCCCTTAGCAAAGTGCCTAGCACAGAGTTTAGCTCCTTCCACAGTTTGCTCCCACATAACTTCATTAAGGACATGTCCAAACTTTCCATGCTCCTTCTGCATTATACTCTGAATCTTGCTTTGTTTCCTCCTCGGTATATACTTATATCTGCATTTAAATGACTTTATTTACAACACAGTAAACTTCCAAATAGGAATTTCTTAGGACCCAACTAATTTTAGCACTTGACAGAAGTTTTAACCACCCTGAGTTCTATAGGGCAGTAACACTAGGATTAGAATGCAATTAAAGCTAAGGATAAAGAATGAGCTTACAAGGTAATATCAGATGGGAAGACTAGAGACAGATGAATAGGATATAAGTTCTCTTCCTAACTCTTTGCCAAGTGAGCAATTTTTACAGCAATTACAGTGTGTTAGAAATTCCTGATTAAATCTTTTCATCAAAGATCAAAACCCCAGTTTGCACTGGCTTATGAAAATACTTTCAATTGTTATTAACAGACTTTAATTGCACCAATATGCTTTTCACTGCTTAAAAAGGCCTTTGTTCTTCACAAATAGTGATACAAAGGTAACGGCAATACTTTAGTGGCTTTTACTGCTTGGATGCAAAATAGGAGTCCTTAAGCTTTAAAAATCTTTTCTCTCAGAGATACCATCTTTTGCCTGGAGCTAAAGGAATTAGGGGATATTTACATGATTTAAGGCTAATTTTATAGCATATTATGTTCTCTCTCTGCCATGGAATCAAATACTAGAGGATTTGATTTTTTTAAAGGTAAATATTGGTAAAATGTAATGAAACTATTGTTTGTATGGGAAATTTCTGTGTTAATCTGGGAACAATATGCAATATTGGAATTGTGTAACTTGGTCGTCAGTAACAGGAAAAAAAACAATAGCTCTGGAAAGACAAGTACATTTGATAATACATACAGAACAATACACACTTGGAATAAAGTCAAAAATGACATTTTAGCTTTGAAAATATTGGTTAGGTGACAGGAAAAAGAAAACAATCATAAAAACATTTTGAAACATGTGAATGAAATATTATAAAAATCTAATTATATATCAGTTTTAATCAAAACTATTAAATTCAATATTTCTAAAGATGATTTCTAATTTTGATCGTATTCCATCTATGACCAAATAGTTTTAGCAAGATTTTGGTGAGGGGAAAAAAACCATGGATACAGAACAGGAATAGCTATCGTTTTTCTCTGAAGATAATATTTAGCTTAAGGCAATGAGAGAAAGACTAAGCTGCCAATATATAGGACCACTGGGAGATCTGTTGTTTTATATGGATAGAAACACAGATATTTACTAAGAAGAACAAAAGACAGTTAAAGATCTTTGAGAAAAAAAGTTCTGTGATAAATGTTTGGGCTAGTTAGAAAGAATGATGTGTGGAGAGAAATACTGAACAAGGGACTGTGGGAGGTCTATGAAGAGCCAAATGCAGTGATTGGAGTGAAATCCTGGTGACCTGAGTGGGCAGAACATGTGGTTAGGATGATGGAAGACAGATCAGCAAGGCTTATTTTGGAAAGTCATTCTTAGGAATTTCAATCCTCTGGCCAATCAGAAAGAACATGGGAAGATAATATTGAACAAGTCCTAAATGCTCATCAAAGGGCAAAATACGCATTTGGCAAAAAGAGGTAGGAGAAAATCTGCCAAAGACCTTTTGGGTCTACAGATCTGATGGATAATAGCACACAGATTCTAGGATATTTCATGTGATTTTCCTCATCTTCAATTTGGGAATGAATTCACAGTGCCTTTTACTCTGGCTAGTACTTCTTAAAGAGCATTTAGAGGAAGACAGTAATGAAATGGCTAGCAATAGCCTATTCAGATCTTAACTCTTCCGTAAGTAGTGACAAATGAAGCAGGAAGAGGGTTGCTTTACAGCTGTATGTACAGACCCAGGATTCATTTTCTGACAAAGGCACAGGAAGAAACACGCAGAATTCTACACCAGGAAAAAACAGCACAAGGATGTCTGAGTTTTCAAACTGTATTATAACTCTGTTCCCAACATTTTGTGTAATAAAAGTCATGGGAGATGCCATGATAACAGGCGCTCAGGTTCAAGCCATGTAAAACTCTATTATGCAGGAGCATGGCTTTTCTATTTTCATTATTAACACAGTAGGATGGCCCAAATTTGCAAAGGAATTCACATGAATAAGGATTTGTAGGAGCTAAGGCCAGTATGAGAACCTTGACAAAAGACTGAGAGATAACTTACTGGTCTTTAGTTAAAACACTACTTGAAATGAATGGAGGATAGATAAAGAATTGTTAAGGCCTGCTGGAACTGTCCCAGAAGTATCTAGTTGGGTATGCAATTTTTCTGCACTTCAGCACAAGTGCACGTTCTTTAGGTAGTCAGAAACTGTCAACTGAAATGACATTTTGCAAGTGGTAATATGGAACAGTTTGTTCTGATCCAAACTCCAGATTTGTCTATGTAGTTACAAGTCTCCCACCATGTACTTATCATATCACAGAATCACAGAATCATACAATACGTTTCCTAATCATTTCAACCCATCTTTTATCTCTATCCCATTTACTTGGTAAAGGATTTGCTTTGACTTCTGGGACAAAACATGCTGGAAAAGTTGTATTTTACAGCAAAAATGCTTGCACATATTTACTTAATTTGTCAAATCAAACTAATGGCCAATAATACCATCAGCAACTAAATGAGCGAATTTGCATCAGAGGAGGTCGTGGATCAGAGTTTAAACAAACCTCAAGTATGCAAGCTATAAAAGCACGTGCCAAAGTTGCTCTTTCTTCAGGTTTAAATTTCTTGTACTTAATATTAGCACTTTCAAGCCACAGGCAGTAAACCTTTAACAAAATATACTGTACTTTCAGAGTGGTCTCATTTCCAGGCAGAATGTAAAGTCAACACTTATTCACGTGCAATTTCTGAGTTTAGTTCTGAGCAGCAACAGAACCTGTTCTATATGCTATTTTTCTTTAATGAAACCTTCACTCACACATTTGACTTTTCTTTCAGTGCCACCCTCAGAGTCTTATAATCAATGCTTACCTTTCAACAGAATATTCTTTCACATTTGTTATTTGTCTACTTTGCGCTTTCACAATATTATTGAAACAGTACTTGCATCTTCAAGGCATAGCTGAGATTTCTGCCTAAGCATGTGCTCTGTAAAAACTTCAGGATTCTTCCCACTGTTGTGATTTTATATTGGCAAAATATTTTAAATGTGAAATTGTAAAAAACAGTAGATATTAAATACATTTTTAAATGTATTTAGGTGCTGTTTGGCTTCGTTGACATTACATTCAAAGGTATGTTACATATAGTCTTTAAAATGTTGTTAAGCATTCTTTTAAGGGACTTACCAACTAAAACTCAGAATTTTCCCGTCACAGTATTGACTACAGACCTGTCATTTTCAGAACCAACACAAGAGGGGGCTTTTAGATGATGTTGTATTAGTGCTTAGATGCTACTCTATAAGCTCTCAGCAAAACAGTGGGCTTGAGTAACATATTTATTGCTTTTGGCTCTCACTCTCTCTCACTTTCTGCTGATGTCATGTCAAAACCTCTCAATTAAATCACACCATTTTTACTCCAAGCCTGAGCAAGAACTAGACTGTAATGTACTTCCTCTCAGAAACTTGATATATTGCAATGTATATTTAATTTTTACTTTGCACACACACACACATTTACAGACATATACATTTGCATCAAATCTTCGTGAACTTTGAGTCAAGACTTCTAGACTTCACAGCCCACAAACGAAAACAAACAGGCAGTTAAATCATTCCTCGCCCCATTTGCAGCCCACTCATCAATTTTTCTTCTCAACCCCAACTACTTCCCTTCTATCATCCACAGCCCACATACCTCTACTCAACCCAGAGCCACCAGCATACAACCTTGTACTCTGACCATGTTTATCAGTTGTAAGTTCCTACGTTACAATGCTTACTCTAGGGTTGGTGTGGCTTTCATGAATTACACTTTAAGTAATTCTGCATGTGGTTTTCTGTAGGGCTGTGTAAGACAGCAAGACACAGTAAAAAATGGTAGCTGTAAGCTGTGTTTCTCTAATATTCAGGGAAATGTCTGAATGGCTGATCTGTGCTTAAGTGACTTTTCTACATTTGGTATTAATTTTTATGAGGAAATTGCAGGGTTGAAACCTGCTGAAATGTTTTCTTTAGTGTGTTACACTTACGGATGGAGTTATGGTTACCCTTTAGTTGTCCAGGATGTGGGTGGAGATATATGGGCTATAGAAGAGGTAACAGCAGCCAAGAAGAGGGACCAATTCACACAGTAGATGTAGGGAGGCAGAGATCTATTTCTTAGCTTTTTGCAGGGTACACATTCCAATCACTGCAGCTGAACTTTACTTAACGAGTTTTCCTTTTCTTGGATTCTTTTGGATGGGACAATTTAACTATTTTAAAAATGATGTAGCACTGCTGACAGTTACTCAACTCACAACTGCTGTCACTGATGAACTCTATATTACCCCAACACAACAGTCATGTGCCTTTTGATTCGTTTCTGTCCATTCACAGATACTGAAAATCCCCCAAGGTCTGCTTTTTTCATTCCTCCCCCAAATTTTGAAATTATAGCGAGAATCTGCCTTTCCAAAATATGAGATACTGTTAAGGCCTGTTACAAGCCAGGTGGATTCCGGTACTCTAGGAATTATATGTCAAGAAAATATTGTGCATGAACCTGCAGCTGGGTAGTTTGCTGAAACTCCAAAGTGATCTTAACAAACTGATTTGGCATTGCTATTTGTGTTGTCTTCTTGCTAACCTGGGTCACGATTACACTGTGAAGTATGCAGGAACTCTGATCAACAAGACAGTGGCTGTCATTTGCAGGTTGATAACACCCTTCAGATTAAAGTATGGCTGAAGATGGTTAAAGAGCAGAGACAGGTACAACATGGCACTAGTAATGAGACTGGCAATACAAGTGCTTGTAAGGAACTCATCAGGCATGCAAATGGAAGATAAATACCAAACAGGTAAACAAACTACATTCAGGAACCTTACTTCAAAATTAAGGTTACTTGCAATGAAATGTGTGGAAATTAATCGTGCATGCACTAGGCTTCTACCTAGCCAGGGTAAAACCAGGTACAAGAAACAGCCTCAGGATATAAAATTTTTGCTCTGAAATCTACTGTGGTATAAGAACATAGATATTATACATTTTCCTTTGACACATTTATCATCTATTGCTGTTAGCTTAAAGATTCTAGACTTGATTCACTTCAGGTACTATTCTGTGACATCAGTTTTCCTGAAAGCATCCAAGAAGTTCAAAATATTCTAATATTTTATTTCCTTTTATAATGGATTAATTATGATGCAGCAAGATACACGGATATCTCTGTATAAGATTTACATAAGACAAAAACAGGCTCTCTCCTCTCTGCAAAATATGTTTTTAAAGTAAAGTTGCTAGCCTCAAAGAAATCAGATCATGTCAATTATTTAGAAGGTGCTTCTGAAAGTATGCATCTCTCTCTGTGTCTTTTCATACTTTGATTTGGACTGAAGCTTCTGAAGTTGGCAACGACCTTCTATTCCTCTCTCCAAATTCAGTGTTTGGCGCAGACATGAAGGTCAGAATATTCTCACAGATTCACATATTTCCCAATAAAAACAAAGATTCTTTAAAATGAAAAGCTGAAGTCACATAGCAGGCCAGAATACATTAGTTTCCAGGTAAACTATTGTTTTCCTACAAACTCTGCCCATTTAACTACTTCTACCTGCACAGTTTTCTTGAATGTTCAGAATCTGAACTGACAGCTGTACTTAGAAATTATATGAAATCCCTCATCCACTTAATAAAGTGCTTAATTTGGACTGAAACTTCTTTGTGCACTCGATAACTGCTTCTATACCTGATACTTCACGTGTTCCTAAATTCATCCCCCTGATCTTCTCATGGTGTTAATGTTTCATTGCCTCTTATCTTTGAGTTCTTTGAGTGAACAGGTATGATTAGCTTGTTGCCAAGGAGCCTTCCAAAGTCACCAAATCTTTTCTTTTGATCTGTTGTTCTAAGCTACAGGAATGCCACAGTGGGCAAAAATGATTCACCCAAAGTGAGAATGGGAATAAGCTACGACAGTGAGGGAAGCCAAACAAATTGTTTAACACAAAGTGAAATTTTACCAAGAGTCACCTGAGATCCTCTTTTTTGCCCCTTTGCTAAGTTGTATACATTAAGCATGTTGCCTAAAACTGTGTTGTTTTTCTGAGTAAATGCACAGCTTTGTATAAAGGCAAAGGCACTGATAAAGGATCTTTTCCCTTGGTATGACCTGAAATGATGATATGATGCTTACAGAGAGTTCAAAGCTAGAGAGTTCTTAACCAAGCAGACATTTTGGGAAACAGCATGCACAGTGAATTGTTGGGATAGTAATTAGAATAACAAACACTGCAGGCAAAGTTGACAGAAAAAGAACATAAATTTACCTGTCCTCAGTCTAATTTGGAGGTGGCTCAACTACGGAGCTCAGCAGTCCCAGCCTCCCTGTGGCAGCTAATGGTGAAGTTGTCACACTGAAGGAACTGCGGCTGTGACAAGACAGTTAACAGACTGCATGTTTTCAACAGGAGTAGTTCTAGTGTGCAAAATGTCTCAAGTTGTATTTCATATGGTGAGATTCTGAATTGGCGATATTTCTTAATCATGATTTTTTTTCCTCAGGTTCACAGCCAGCAAATTACCCATCAACTTGAAACATGAAACATTCCTTCTAACTGTGGATATTCACTCTGATCAGGCTACAGGAATGAGTTCTTCGGCTGGACAAAGCACATATAAATTTCTTTGAAGAATGCAGTCTGAAAAACTCTTTTCCTTTGTTTATATAAAGTTGCCGTGTTCTCCAGCAGTACAACAGCAGAGGAAGCTTTGGGCTTCAGAGGTGCTACTGGGTCCAAGTCTAACGTTTAGACAATTTCTTCTGCTTATTTAATAATAGACACAGTTGAATCACTTCTTTGCCTCATTAACTTTTCTTTGATAAAATTTACTTGACATACCCTGCTTAATGTTGTGCTTTGGCTGTCTTATAAACTTCTATTTCAGACCCGTCATGGGTTTTATGAGTGCGGGACATTAAAGCAAGCACATTTACAGTTGCATTCTCCCATTGAGAGACTGCTAGCCTTAGTTTTTATACAACTGGACAATAGATTCTACTGAAACTGTCCTTCTATGGAAGAAGAGCATTCACATATCATTTCAAAATGTACATACACTTGAAAATACGTGCACCTAAGAACATATCTCTAGAATGTCCTTGCTTTATTCATAAGTATTGCGCATTACCACTATGTAATGCAATGTTAATAAGTAGTTTTTTCCAGTGAAGTCCATTGAATCATTTGGTGGCTAGCAAATTATAACTGATTCTTTGCTAGATTGCACGCCAGGGTCAACAGAGTGAAGATGAACACTTCTCTATTGCAGACTGTATCTATGTAATCCTGAGTTCCATCAGCTATGTCAGAATGGTATTGTGAACCACAATTAATTTCCTTTACAATAGTGTGGATAACTTCATGGCTCATTAGACTGATGATTTCATTCTGAATTGTTGGACTTGTGTAATCTTGTTTTCTCTTCAGCTAGCTTCCCAGGGTCTCATTGTCATTGCTGTGAAGCTTCAGTAATTCAATAAAATTCTCCTCATCAGTCTGATGGCCATGAATTACGAGGCCTTATCTACTCCACTAAAGTACAGAGAATATTATTTTATACAACAAAACTGATCTCCCACATTAGCAACGTTAGCATTTCAGCTTGATAGTCACCTACAGACATGCTGTACAATGTGCGATTCAGATATTCCAATCAAATGAAAACAATTTGGTGGCAACTAAAACTAGTTGGTGGCCAGGGCGCATCCACAGTTGATGGAACTTTGGCTCCAAAAGTGGATTTCTCTTCTTCCTCCCCTCCATCACTACTGACTTGATTCCTTCTGCTGCTGCTTTTGGCACAACTTAGTGTGAAATGGTACAACTGTGGCATCAGAGGTGAGACATTCACTGATCAGCCAACTCCTCATGGAAGGTGGTTTGCGATATCACACTAAAGAACTTAAGAAGCTGGCATGGAGAGATGGCAACCACAGGTGCACAAACAGGACTACTTTTTATGAATATTTTATACAACAATTGCAACAGTTATTTTTAGTAATCAGAAGCTTGAAGAATATTTGCTTGCTTGAGTCTGCCCAAATACCATCTCATGACATTATTCTTGGATCCATACCAGAATATGGTACTTTCATGAACGATATTGAAGTGGCTTGTATTCAGATTTTTCCATCTCCAGAAAAAGCAATATGAAAGATAATGGGAAGGGTGAGAGAAAGTGAGAACCAGAACAGACAGTTTTCAGGAAAAAAAATCAGAGAAGCAAATAGCAAATATATGCTGTGGTTAACTGCTGTTAAAGTAACATTCAGATAAGAGGACGTACGAGTTTTTATTTCATACTTTTCACACGCTCAGTTGCTGTTGGGACATGGAGCAACAATCCTGCCATGTTTAACCTGCTTAGAAATATTAAGTCTGTTAGTACATGTGGAATTGGAGTTAGAAGTTGAGACTAAGACTTATATTTTCAAGATTAGTTTATTAGTTCCTCAGTTCCGTCTATAAATGGGAACATTAACTCATCATTACCACAGAAATGTTTAACAAAGATCAGTATATCAAAGATTAATAATGCTCACGTGTTAAAGTAAGGGGATGCCTATATCTGTCTTAAGGATGAGTTTAAAATCAAGACCTCATTTCACTCTAATTTGTGAGGAGCATAATAAAAGAAATACTTCATGACAAAATATTTCAATTGATAACATTTCAAGTAGAATATTTTTTATGTGATATGAATAATGTAACATGGACTATAACCCCTGTTTGGTTCATTTTGTGTTCTGACAACTTCATGTCATGACATCATTGTCTTTCACTGTGGTGGAATGTGAGACCATCATTGTTAAATTCTGGAGAACATCTAAGAGGAATGGGACCAAAAGAATTAATGAATGAGAACTGAGAAGAGTTTGGGTTATACACATTAAACTTTTATGTCATGGAAGAAACCATGAGAAAACATCTTTTAGAATTCATAAACAAACACTAGTTACAGTATATTTAGAATATAACTATATTGTGTTGTGTCTCTTGAGTAACTGGGGCTAATTCACAAACTTGAATACTTAAATATATAACTGCACTTTCACTTTCATATTTAATACATGCATTCTTAAAAATTGTATTAATTATAATATCTACTTCAGAGTAAACATTCTAATTATGGAGCTTATTGGCAATTAAATAATAAACATCAGGAAGACTAACCGTACAATGTAATTTGTGTAATAAAGAGTAACTACAGCACTTTTTTTGGCATCTATCAGTTAAATTACCATTGTTTAAACATTCTCTTAAACGGAATCCAGTGTATACACTGCGGCAGTCAGAACATGGCACGGGCAGGTTTAGCACAGCAACTGAAATCTGCTAAACTCATAGGGCTCAATCACAAGCTTTGCTAGGATGTCTTTACACTATATTGTTTACACAAACTATTTCTGCAGCTGAATTACACACCAGCTGGAAATTCTTCCAGTTTGAGGAGAACTCTGATAGCTAAAGGCAGTAGCACAGTCTCTCTACCCGTCTCATGTGTGAAGAGTGCAAAGCATCCAGGTAATTCTCAAATAGCAGCCTGATACTGAGCAAGCTGTTGCTATTAAATTATAGCTTGAAGAAGCTTTGCTCTTAGGCCTGCCTCAAAAATACTATGAATAGACAGTCCAAGACTTTGTATCTCCCCTGAGATACCAATGGACAACACACAGCAGACTAAATTAATGGAGGCTGATCATTAAGTTATAAGATGTCCAGCTAATACCAATGTCTGCATAGTGTTGGTATGAAGAAAAAGATAACCTGTAATTGTAACATTCTGCCCCAAATATGTACAAAACATTCCATTAGCATGGAAGCAATGGGAGCTGTAGCATATCCTGAGGACAGCTGGCCAGAAGAGTGTAGAAGTTTTCCCTTTTTTCTTTATTTATATCTTACAATATGTTTTTCAGTTCGAGTCCTGCTTTTGCTCAACGCTATGAATGAGCTTAATAACTCAGTATTAGGTTTATTTTCAAGGTTTATTGGCAAATCACTTCTAATTTGTCTTAGTAATCTCTATTTGGCATAAAGTGCTATGAAGATCGATATGTGCAATGTGAATACCACCTCTAATACAAGAAGACATTTTATTTCATTCATACTATAACATTTTTTTTATTCATACAGCATGGGACATCTTATAAAGGATTTTTTTTGTACATCTATATAAGCTTGATTTTTAGAAAAAATAAGAGATGGAGGATTTGATTCTTTTGAAACTTCTTCAATGGTTTCTCAATAATTGCCTTCTCAACTATCTTAGTAAGTCTAGACATTTTAACATAAGTTGTATACTGTTTTCTTGTGATCTTGGTATCTCAAATTACATTCTCCATGGAGCACAGTCTTTTTTTTTACTGTAGCTAAATTGTTATTCACATCAGTAAAAAGAGGCCTGCCTGTTTTGTTTGATCTAAATGGAAGACTGGCCATGGATTGCATTTTGATGTTTGGAAATACTGGGTAGAATTACCAAGCTGTGCACCAAAAGTGGGTATGTCTTTTTGTAGTAAATTACAGGTATTTTCCACATATTTTCTCAAAGAAACTCCTCACTGCATGCATCAGTTCTGTGACAAATCCATCACAGGCTTTTGCTCTTTCATAGCAGGGAAGAGACTGAGATTTCCTGCAGATTTATAAAGAAAAGCAGGTCTATATGCCAAAATGTCTGTTTCTATTTGGGTTAGATCTTTTTGTAATTACTTAAGTTAGTTCTTATGGTTATCATGCTCCAAAATGCTGCAGTTTATTTAGTGAAGATCAAAGCTTTTCAAGGCACAAGACTTCTCAAAGAGCAATATAGGTCACTTATGTTTTCCCTATAGCAAATTATATTTAAGGCAACACTCAACACCAATTTTTGGGTGAAGTTTAACAGTGATTTTTTGGCTTATAAAGCTTGCAGTACGTGAGTTGTGATTACTTGAGATCCTGCCTCTAGACCTTCATTTTCAAGTTCTCCTTGAATAGTCCCATTAAATCATTTAAATTCTAATAGTACAGTGACCCCTTCCACAGGAAAGGAAAGGATTTTTAGTTCACATTTTTCTGAGCAACTTGAGTCACTCACCATACAGTAATTAATTATTTGCTACAGACTCTTTTTCAAAATCCTTTTGGTTGCTGTCTTTTCTACTCTCAGCACTGACACTGAACCATTAAAAGTATCTTGTTTCTCAGCGGGAAACAATGCGGACTCTAGGTGAACAATCCCTTGATATTTGTTCTTGGTGTTGGGGCAGGATGGGCAGTTCAGCAGGAAGACTTGCAGTTGGGACTTGAAAGAAGATAAAGAAATATTTTGGGGTATGTTTACGGAAAGCTCTTCCCAGCAAGGGAGAAAGCATGAAAGTGCATATCGGGAACAAAGTGAAGCAGTGACTCACATCTTATGTGATGAGATGTGGTAAGTGACCTCTGGGTGATGCCTAAAAGTTATACGAGTTATGGAGTCATGGAGTTATGGAGTCATGAAGGCTTTTGCGACTGAGACAAGGGGCCTATCTTGGATCTATTAGAGAAATGAGAACCAACTGAGATGCCACAGGAGATGTAACATAACCAAAGTAAGAGTAAGAACATTCTGGATTGACATGTATGGGACAAAACTGTATTTGCTAAAACAAAAATAATCTAGATGTTACTTAGATGAGAAATTACTGGAGAGATAGCTGGGTGTACCAGATATGTTATAAAAGAAAAGAAATCCTATATGAAATAGGTATTCAGCTGATCTGGAGGTATGGACATATCTTGGAGAAATAGAAAGGCAGGCCAGATTTGGACATATGGAGCATTACAGACTTTGTGGATAAACCAGGATAATATCTATAAAGAAGAGAATGCTGACTATTTCACAGTACAGAATCTATTCTAACTCACTTCATTGGATTCATATTTTAAAAAACATTTGCTTGCTAATGGAATAGTCACATACTAGGTTTGTTTTAATAGAAGAACAAATCACTTTCATTTGCATAGTTTTCTTAATCTAAGAAGCACAATCTTTTCCATGTAGTTTTTCATATAATGATGGGTTAAAGAAAAACAGGTTGGTGATCACTCCAGTCAACCAAGCAAATATGAACTCATCTAGGAGTTGAAATCTGTATGTTCCAACTTTGGACACACATTCTCTCCTATTTTTGAGTGCATTTTTTTCAGTAAGAATTTCCAGCCTTCTGGTTAGGTAACCTATCAAAAGTCCTTATCCCTAGATATCTATTTTGTTCAAGAGGAACCGAACCTCTTCTGAGGTCTGTAAGTTCCCTTACAACTATAAGAAAGGCAAGTATACAGGACACAGACTGCATGATCTTCATGTTACTAAGAGCATTTCCTCTAAGCTGTAGCTGAGATAGTAGTACCAGTGGTGGTTCATACTGAGTTAGTCTTAGCAACATTTACTCTATCATCAGTCTCGAATCAAACTCAAACAAACTCAAACCCCAAGGCTATTTTCAGAAGCTTTTCTAGGGTATAGGCTACAGGCTTGTGTCTTTGCCGGCTACATATGCACAAGCATGGAATTAGGAATATGACTTAGTAGGTCTTGTTTAACTAGTGAAATTAAATATGGTTCAGTGAAGTACTTCAGTAAAGGGATCACTGCTATTAACCATGATCTGTAAGCTCCATAGCCATAACAGTGGCACATATTCCTTCTTTAAGGAAATTCAGATCCACCAGGGAACATCCAAACAGTGCAAGTCAACCTGAACACTAAGAGAGAAAATGCCAAGTTCCGCATGGTTAAAAAGTCTTTGAGGTTCTACATGAATAGAGTAGAAATAGATACCAAATATATACTCTCTAAATTTGATTCAATAAAGCTGAAACTCTCTGCCTTCCCCTTGGCCTGAAGGTGCTCTCAACATTAAAACCATTCAATAAAATTTGATATGTTGCCAACTGTTGACTGCCTGAAGATTAAACTACTTAAGTTTTCAATTACCTGTGATATAATGCAACAAAGACACAAGAGCAATGTCCTTAACTCTCTAGCTGAGCAATCAAAAAAAAAAAAATCCCTATTTACTCCATAGCAAAACATGAACAAAGAGATGGGCTTTTCACTGGGCCCCGAAGGTCAGTAGAGGGGGACTTGGTCTATACATCTAGTTTACTGGTATAACTATGTCAGTTTGGGTTCTGATTTTAAACAAATACAACCCTTGACATCGATGCACTTCTACTAGTATAAACATGCTTGATCTTGATATAGCTGATACAACTATTTCAACATAAGTGTAACTCTCTGATGAGTGAATGCTAAGGGGCATACCTGCACCATATCCTGTCGCAGATACCTGAGCTAACTCTAACTGACCTGGTTCCGGAAGTCAAAAAAGTATACCTGTATTAAGATGGCATTGAGCCTTCTAATATGTCAGCCACAGAACTGCACTGTTTCTTGTCTTTAAATTAATGTCTCTGCACCACGCTGCACTGTGCTCTGTGGACAAACCTGCTCACTCAGAATTAATGGGTTGGTCTCTACAGTGGAGCTGCTTACACAATGTAGACTGTGTACTGTGTATACACAGTATCGCACTGTTTGATCTGTGTAAGTCTGATGCCTAAATTAGCAAGAATGATTTTCTCTCTGTTTCTCTCCACTGACTCTGAAGGATGGCTAGATGATTAATTCAGTTGGGGAAGTTCATGCTGTAAGTGTATGAGTTGAGATGAATCCTATTTATAATGTGTGGAACAAAAGAGTAACACATTAAAAGTAGTATCTTAATTCCAGTATAGCTACATCCACATCACTAGGATTGTCTCATTTAAGTAAGCAGATCTAATTAGTGACAGTCGTACAGTATCTGCATGATGAAGAGACGCAGTCCCAGCCACTATGAGAATAAGGGAATACAAATTCCAGAGCTGACCAGTCTGGTGAGCATTTGATGTTCTCATCTGCAAGCAAAGAGCTACTAAATCACTTGGTCTCAATAATTCCCAGAGATTTGCAGCAGTGCATGAGGAAAGAAAGTATATCTCAGGTAGTTAAGTCCCAGGTCATGTAAGACTCTTGAACTGAAAACAGCATGCTAATTTGCACTCTCAAGGGAAGCAGTAACTAATGTTCTGATGCAGTGTGATCCTTCCAACTAGTTTGACTAAAGAAGCGGGTCACTGCATCTGCACCAGCTGGAGCTTCTGAGTGACTTTCAAGAGCATAATATGTTTAGCAAGCAGCATGGTAATCTAATCAGTGAATGGAAAAGCATGACTGTAGGCAAAACGTGGGAGAAAGGGAAGAACTCAGGAATTAAAAAAAGGAAAAATATCAACTTCTTCCCTCAACATTTCTGAATGTACACTTGTTTATGCATTTTCAAAGGATATCAATAATTTGATTGCTATATTATAAACGTCCTTGACAAGAATTGTAATATCATATCAACAATAATCTTGTAACATAGTATTTTACCAGTTGCAAACTGCTGCATCGTAAATTGCTGCCTCAATATGAGTTAAGAAACATGGGCAAAAAGCATGTGGTTCAATATGCAGTTAATTCCAGTGCAGACTCTTTACTTTGGTAAACGTCCTAACAGTGGCTCCTGCTGAAGTCATGCTCTGGAACTGAATTTTGTGCATTTTCAAAGTCATAACAACTGAAACAGGAAACTGATGTCCCAAGCAGAAGACTGTTCTTTCACTCAGTGGAGAAGCAAATAAATACAGCACAGCATTCTAATTTTGTTGAACAATTCTTTCAAATGGCTTTTATATGGGAACATTTGAATACTCGAATGTAGCATGACAGTATAATGTTATGAAATTACAGTACACGGTGTGAAGTTAGTATCTCTTCTCATCTGGGATGCTATGAAATATCTAATGTGTAGCTTATGTAAAGACAGCAGCCTCTGCACTTAAGGATTCTTATTTAGCTTACTCCTTGTAATATCTAAGAGAAAGAACAACATAGGCAAAAACTTTTCTCATAAATAAAATCGTATTATCCATCTATCCTGCTGTAGAGTGAAAAATACCCTCTTCTTCTGAATTTGCATATTTTAAAATAAATTCATTTTTACTTTGTAGCAATTTGTAACTAATCAACAGAATCCTTGTGTTGGGCCAGCTACTACTCTTGATTATACTGTCAAAAATTTGGAATTACTGCCTTGAAATCAATGACATTTCAGTGAATGGAATCTGACATATACAAAGTGTATTTCAGCCCATTACCTTTTTGCAGTAACAGGAAACTTCAGATCGTTTCCCTGTGCTGCAATATAAGTTTATAGATCATTGTACAGACTGCAAAGGAACACAGTAGCTGGAATATTAGATCAAATCAATGGTCTATGTCAGCTGATCTGTTTATGTCAAGGGCAACAAAATCAATTGTTTTAAAGGAAGATGTAGGAAATTGCAGAGAAGAGACACAGAAGAACCTGCCACAAAGACAGAAATACAGGAAAATATGGGAAAAGTGTATATGTAAAAGGAAAGGGAGCAATTTAGCAAATGCATGCAAAAAGAAATTAACTTGCTCTTTTCTAAAGGTATTTGAAAATGCATCTGTGTTATATAAAGTACCAACAGTCAACCTTTTATTAAATATTTAGAGTAAATTCTTTACTTATAAAAACGCTGGATACTTCTTTTGCATCCAATGAATATTCATTGGGAAGTTCATTGGTGGGTGCCTATTCAAAACTTAAAGATCAAAAGGGAACTGTGTCAATTTTGTCCTTTTCTGGGTTGACTGCTATTTTTTGATGTAATAAATTGCCAATTTTGGAAGGGTAAAGAACAGAAATGGAAACGAGTATGCCTTTCAGGAGACTTTTGACTGTGCCATTATGAATAGTCCCCAAACAAACAGCTTGTTGCAGGCCATTCACGGAGGACATAGACATCCAATTGTTAGCCATGCAAATAGCCATATCCAATGGTCAGACAGCTGTTAGCTGGCTCGCGGAATGATTGGTAACCGGCCCGTCGCAGAACTCACCCAAGCCCACGGGCTGCTGGGTCTCATCTTGTTCTAAAATCTTATTAATAAATAGAACACGTTTTGTGGGATCACTGATGTCTATCCCCTCCCTTCTCAACGTTTCTCTCAGAAACTGTAACACATCATGCACAACAAAGCCCAAAAAAGAGAGAAAGAAAAAAAAAAGAAAATGCAAGAAAAACATGTTTACCGGTTATCTTTATAGCTCAGTTTTATACCCATAGGAGTTTCATAGGTAAAATTAAAGCCTGTTTTGTGCAACTATTGTACCACCTTTGTACTTCTCTGTGCAAGTATTAACATAATATATAAGCACACACATAGGCGCACACAGTCACATACGCTGCTTAAAAGCTCATACACACATTTCTTATTCACAAAGCTAATTCTGAGAATGCATACACCACGAGCACATAGTAATATCCAAAATTTAGACTTTCAACAGGGAACACAGGGAAATGATAGGCTCATTTGATTATAGATGGCTTTTCACATCTCAGTTACGTGTTAGATGTTGCAACAAGAATTTGTCTAATGCAAAATAAATAGAAATACTGGAGAGAAACTGACAAAATCCTTCAATCTGAAAGTTGAAAATATTCAACTTGCTCCTACACTTCTGCCAATAAAGCTTTAGGCATCATAGTCCTGGAAGTGCCCAGGACTGCCAAAATCTTTAGACTCCTTTACCTGGACTGTCCATCACCTCTGCTTCCAGCTCTGGCAAAACCCAGGCAAAATGGCTCAGTCCTACTAATTCTTCAGAGACTCGCACGTCTCCACATTTCGTTGCTTCCTCGGCTCTCTCTGTTCTGGAGGAGCAATGCACATTTTCCTGAACAGCCTCTGTATGGAGCCAGCACAGCTTCAGCAAAGCTTAGCTCCTTGACTCTGTATTGATTCTTGCCTGTAATGAGGTCATCACTGAAACCCATAGCATTTACTAGGAACCACAACTGAAAGGTTAGTGGTGACACTGACATGCAAAATTTGATTTCCTTTTCTTCCTAAAACCGTTTGAGTATTTGATTTCTGCTACCTAACTACCTGAACTGCAAGGTTTTGGACTGAAATGGAGCCTTTCTGTGCATCTTTCAAAATTACTGATTGATATGGAATAATGGGCAGAAGAAAGCTTAAGTATAATTAAATAGCCTTCTGAGTTAGGTACTCAACTGAAGAGAGAGAAACCAGTTTCAGTGCTGGCGAATTTTATTAAAGATGTATGTTTAATTCAAAATTAACTGCAAGAGGATGGGTGTGCAGATCTTTCCCTCCACAGTGCACATCCTAGCTGCAAGGTTATGTTATCTCTTTATATCTGCTTTCTCTCTTTCTTTTCTTTCTGGCTCTGTGAATTTTTAATTATCTCAAACAAATAGGAATAACGTCAGCAAGAGAAACAGACAAACAGGAGACCAAACACATCCCCTTCTCCAGGCACCATGTAGCCTCATAAGGAGGACATTCACTAGGAGAATACAGTGTCTTTCTAGAAGAGAGACAAGTAAGCACAGGTTTCCTGTCTCTAGATGAATATACTAACTAGGCATATCCTTAGCCTCCTAAGTCTCCCCATGGAATGTAAACAGGATTGGAACACCAAAGTGTATGCACTGCAGTAGGTAGAAGCAGTTACGTATGGCAGTATATGGCAGCATGATGTCTAAGTTTACTGAACTTGATCCTCTACACAGCTATTTCCACATCTAAGTTGGGACAATGACTATGCTATATGTCACAGAGATGTTTTCATGGTTGAAGGTTAAAGATCGTAAGAAACTCAAATACAACGTAACAGAATAATTGAAATAAGAAAAACTAAATATTGTTCAATGAAAACTGCCAATAGTTAAATCAGAATATGGAGGGATTACAATAGTTAATATAATTCCTCTTTATATTTGTCAAAGAGCTCACTGAATGTCAGGAATATGTGCATACAGGAACTCCTTGGATTCATAAAAATAACAAAATTATGTACTTCAGAGACTTTTTCAAAAATTTTGGAAGAAATAACAGTAACATGGGACAAGGCATGCTAGAGAAAGGAACAGCACAGACTGAATTCACTTCCATCTCTGTTTTCCCTTGAAAATGCAAAGCACTGCTGCAGTCTCCACTGCCTTGATGCTTCTCCCTGCAGGCATTCTTAAGGCTTAACATGGCTTTCAAGGGGAGTCTAGAAGACTGGAGATAACACTGATAGTTTTCAACTCATGCCTGTCATCCAGCTGAACCAGGCGGTGAGCAGGCCACACCTCCTTCCACTGTATTGCCAGTTTGAGGAGACAAGACCTTTTTTCCTCCATCTGACAGTGAGTCAGATGTCCTTGCTAACATTATGCCATGTCATTTAAGACAGGTTTATGGACCAACAGGTTTTCCCTCTCACCTAGTATATGGAATGAAGTACAAGTACTGATCTTTTATGTGCCATAACTACTTGGAATCTTGCAAATGCTTCCTCAGTTCCAATTATCTACATATATCCAATAACTAAAGACCGTGTATCTTTTATTAAGTTGGCATTTTCCATGCCCTCCATATTTCTTAACCGTGTATCTTTTATTAATTAACTCAAAATCTGCTTTGATACTCTTTATCTGATTTTCCTATTGCTGGATTTGAGTTCAGTAGGTGAAAGTTGCCATGAAACAACTTAATGGGAGCTTCAATCTCTCTCTCTCTCTCTTTTTTTTTTTTTTTTTTTTTTTTTTACTAATTATTATTTATATATCCAGTGCCCCAGGTGTCTGTGGAGCTTAACAGGCAGTTTAAAAAAAGGCCCCAGCCCAATTAACTAAAACACAGTAACTATAAAAAAAAGCATTGGGTGTTTGTGAAAAGGGTGAGATGACAAGGCTTATTACAAGAGTGAAAGGGCACAGATATGCTTACTTTTCCCTTTACAAACAAATCTTGCCCATTTACACCAAACTAAAATGGAGATACTGAAACAAAAGCAGAAGGCTGAGCACTGGATGCCTAAGTGGATGCTGAAGGCTTTGAAGAGAGATCTGAAAAAGGGAGGACCACTGTGCAGGGATGAAGCAAATAAAAGCATATGTTCCTCATGAAACAAGGCCAATGGAAGTAGAATCTGTAGGGCTGCTGGAGGAAAACAGGGTTAATTAATAGAAGAGTAGAAGCAATCATTTGTCTGGAAAATGAGGATGAGAAACTATTTGCTAATATCCATTCCTGTGCTTGGAGCTGCGCACTAAACAGAGGACTTCGTCCGTGCCCCAGAAGAATCTCCTATTTTCAAGACTGATATACTCCACTTTTATCCACCATGGTTCTTGCAGCTACTTATGCCAAACTATAGCTATGTCAAAATCTAACAACAGACTGGCTTCCAGTGCTAGAAACTGTCTGACAATCAAGGCAAGATCTAGACCGTAGTTTAGAAATTTCTCCCTTACAGTGACTATATACAGCAACTACAAATGTTGTACAGGGTTTATTATTTTCCAGCTTGATTTCATTATGGGTCCCATGAAAAAGCTTTTCTTCTTCTCTTGAACAAAGATGCTATGATTCAGGGCTACTTTCCCAAATAAATAGGCGTTTTGAATTTTGTAGTTGCAGCTTGTCTGAATTTTCTATCATGTTTAATGTGCAAACTCTGTTTTTATGCTAATTGTATCTGTGATGACATTGGGAACTTACACAGTTCTGGGCTATTCCAAACTTACTAGGACCAACAATAGAGATGGTGTCAAATCTTTAGCTAGTAGAATTTAGAATACTTGTTACCTTTACTATATAGACCTTGATTTATAACAGCTGAAATTGTGACTTTTCTCTTGCTTTACTAGAATATGGCATCTTAATCACTTCCATGTGTTTTTACAATGATCTCTTGGTCCTGACCTGAGTATGTTTAGTGAAGCATCAGCATTAAAATTAAAATCCAGTTACCACATCAGCTACCTTAAAATGTTAGATTAAAAAGAAGGCTAACATTACATCCTTCCCACAGTGCCAAAAAATTGTAAATATCCCTGGCAGTGCACCTATGTTGCTCATCTCTTTGATAATGTTTTTTCATATTGAGCAGTGCCATAAGATCTGTTTCTGCAAAACTAGCAATAGAAAAAGAGAAAACTGTTCCTTGATTTTGCCTGCTTAATTTCAATGCACACACTAGTTAGTAAGATGAAGTTGCTTGGTAAACTGCAGTTAAGGATGGAGGTGTGGGCTGATCCTTAATGGCAACACTTCAATAGTCCTACATCCAGCAGTGAATGGCTGTACACTGCTATCCCTCTAACTTCCTGGACGTGAGCAAAAGCAAGCTATCCATCTCCTTTACTTTAAATCTACCTATTTTTTTTTCTAAGTAGAACCATTAGTTTTTATTGATGGGACTAATGCTTTGCATTTAGCCCAATTTACAATAGGAAAGGAGATGCTTAGGGGTAACTGGGTGATGAAAGGACTACATTAGTGTACAAGTCCAAAGGCTGCTGTTTCTTATTTGTAATGCTGAATCCACATGCAAGTCATATTTAAGCTATAAACAGTGGCGCCTAGGGAGTATACACTCAGATTGCCTTGGGAAACTAAATACTTTTATCAAATCACCAGATGGACTTGTATTCAAAAAACGTTTTCTTAAACAACCTTGTTTATTCCTATGCACACCTTTAGATAACTTAATGGAGATTCCAGCAAAGTAGACACCTAAATTAGCACATTGGCCTTGACCTTTTATAGTTTTATTTAGCTATTTCAGCACACACTGTAGTAGAAAAAATTGCCTGATCTCCACAGACCTGTCTTTTTTTCATAATTAGAAATACTGTGCAGTTCTACTACCTTCAACTTTTTCCATCGCAGAACTGCTAGACTATGCCATCCATTTTCTCTCATCACAGAAACACTATTTCTAGTTGGGTGAGTTTAATCATTTGATGCAATGGAGCTTTAGCTTCTAGAAGAACATGTCATGGGCAGTGACTTGCAGAAAATTTCAGGAAAAAGAGAAAGGCTTCAGCTAAATGGAAAAACACATCCAGAGTTCATGATTTTCATCATGGTGGTAGAGAGGCAGATTTTTGATTACCAGGTGTACCAATTTGGCAACAGATGAAATAATACTCCTTGCAGTAGGAGGAGCACTGACAAACTTGAAGACGTTACTAAATATACTTCAATCAGTAGCAGTTGAACAGAGTTCTGTTAACTCAGATGTCATTATTTGCAAATTAAAGGGAAAGACAGGGTTTTCTGACACCAGATAGGAAGAATAGTAAGAATACATGAGTTTAATTATCTCAAGGTCTGTACATAAACCCAAGGAATATGTCAAATGATCAAGAAGAATGATATAGCATCTGACAATGATTATGGATTTGGAAGCATAATGCAATTTTTTATGGGTAGGTTTTCAAGTGCAGTGTCAGTTCAACTATAAGAAAGAAATAAACAGGCAAATGAGATGTATTCAGTGTCATTACTCTAAATAAGCTCACAACTACAGTCTGACAGTACTCCTGCAAAATCGTATATGAAGCTGAGTTATATAATCAACAATAGCTGTAAAAAATTGAGGACATCTGCAAATCAAGTGAGTATTCTACATATCCCTAGATAAATGTCTTGCGTACCACTTTTGTAGCATTTTTGCACCAGTGTGCTGAAGTATATTGAGCCACATGGTCAGAGTCATAGCCAAAGCAATTTAAATATCAAGATACTTACAGACAACAAGTACGACCAAAGTGGAACTGAAAAGTATGCACGTGATCTGAGCCACCGTAAGCTGCAACAAATTACACTCTCCATGAGAATGAAAAACTTGAAGAATAATAAATAGCTAAGGTCAATATTGGGTAGGGACGAAGGGGAAATGATAAGTGCAATCCAACAGAAGGTCAGTTAAAGTTTACAGATGGGGAAAGGAAGTTTTCTTCCCAGAGGGATCCAGAAGAAAATACACAGCTTTTACAAATATATAAGGAAAAGTGGTTCTTTCTAAATGAGAGGATAAGAATCGGTGATAGTTTTTCCAGTGTTAGCTATTAAACTCCCTTCCCTTGATCTGACATTAATGAGAAAAAATTACTGAAAATGAAAGTGCCATAAATTTTAAATTATCTCTTAAAGATAATAAAGGAAACATACACTGGAATGAATTAGGGTGGCATTTTCAAAACTGTTCAGCATTAGCCCAACTTTGCTAACATTAAAGCCAATGGTAAAACTAACACTGACTTCGACAGAAGTGGGGTTAGGTCAGTGCTGAATGCTTTTGAAAATTTCTCCCTTAGAGGGTAACTGAACCATCAACCACAATTGCTTGGTGAAGAGTAACTCTTGCCAGATAAGTTGTTTATTTGTTTTATTTTTCTCTTCTTTATGGGAAAGTATTACAAAATTAGTAGATGATGAGAACACTGGGGGAGGACTTGTGCTGTAGTAAAATGGTCGATGCTGTTTCTCATGGAACCCTTAGAGAGAGCAACAGTGTTGCGCTGACGGAGAGGCAGCCCAATGTCTGGGACCAAGCAAGAGGGAAATCAGTCCTGAGCCAGAGGAAGGCATTCGGTGCTTTGGCCAAAGGCGAATGGTGATAATTATGAAGCCAGTTAACTTTCAAGAAATTCACTCACACGGCGAAACGGACAACACTTCCAGACAAGATGTATCTTAACGTCAGGGTTTTACACAACACTGACCATGCTGTTAACACTTAACCAACAAACACAGTGACTCTACTACTACGCACGAAGTTTTTCATGTTGGAACTCAAAAGGCTAGAAACACAGGCAAAACATGTGATACTCACTAGAGGAATGTGATTTCACCATCCAGTAAGATAAAAGTACTTAATCCTAATATTTGCTAGGAAATTAATCTTCAACACAATGATTAAAAATAATAGCTTTGAAGGCAGTCATGCTGAAACAAAGGAAGAATTTGACCATGGGTAGAGATAATTCTAATATCTGTATTTCGATATTTCTAAATTTCTAAGGCAATACGTCAGCAAAAAAAAAGAGATAATAAAATTGAGTTTTAAGGTCTTAGACTTACTGAAAAGTAGTGTTTGATAAAGAATACAGCAAAAAAACCTATGTGATTACCTGATTATTAAATTTTGCAGTACCACATTGCCAAAAAGATGCATCAACTACATAATGTATAAATAAAATGAATGATAACCCAAGTAGTGCCTTGTAGGCTAAATTTTGCAGAATATAAGTTTCAAAATGCTAAGCAAACAATTTCATTTCTTTTACATTGATAGGCCATGGCATAGAAATTTACAGAAATGATCCTGCAGAGTTTATTTAACAAGTATTTTGGTTGATATTTTTATCTTTTTTATCTAATGAGCTAGACTAAGATGCTATCTTAGCAAAAAAATCACATTCCTTTGAAGTGAACAAATAGTGAAAACTTTCTGGAGAGTATCATGCTCATGATCACTAAAAATGATTTCACTAAAAATGCAAGAAATAAGACACATAGTTAAATCAAGAACGAGCAGGTATTTTATTTTTCTGATGTTGAAATCAGAAAAGGAATTCAGAAATCCCAGTTCATCCCTTTAGCTTGAGTAAATTCAAATATTCCAAACTTTTCCTTCTTTCTCCCTTATTTTTGTCCAGCGATCCAGGAGGAACATAGGAAAAAAGGCAGAAGAATGCCACGTGGAAACAGCAGCAATAAGAATTACCCCAAGATTTTACGGGAATACAAGCCTTTTCCAACATTTGACGAAATGAGGGCCTTTACACGTGAGTAGCTGCTTCAGCTCATTGAGCCAATAGTCTCAGAACGTGTGTCCGTACTGTATTAGCTGTGCCCACGTGCAGGTTTCTCTTCACCGTGGTGTAAGGCAGCTGCGTCTATACTGCTTATTCCTTCTCTCGAGTTTTCTTGTCTAGCAAGTCAGCTTGCTTGCTCCAGACCTGAGCCAAAGTGTGAGACAACTTACAGGGGCAGTATAAGTGGCTGGGGAATTTAGGCCTGCACGCTAGCTTGAGCCATAAACTAACATGACAGTATAGACTTTCCAATAAAGACCAGTATTATGGATGACATCAGTCCAGTAAGTAGCAAGGGATGCTGAGCCAAATGATCTCATAGAGGTCTGCACCTTGACACTATAGACACTTAAAAATAATTACCAGTACGATACAGGACACACAGATAAAGTAGCTTTTTTCCTATAGACAGTATTGGCCTCAGCCAAGACAGGGATGGCTCAATAACTTCTAAAGGCAAGAATGTTAGTCGAATTTCATTTCCCTCCATCCTGTCACCAACCACTAATTAAGAGTATTGCCTGTTCTCAGGATTTTTATCATGGTCATGATATTTGATACTTCTCTGTAAAGCCCCTGTTTTGGAGCCATGTGATTACATCAGACAAGAAATTTCCAGACCTTAAGAATAAGCAGAAAAGCATTTTTTTTAAAAAAAAAAAGACAGTCTCCAAGTTCTTATTTTTTAAAGTGTCATTATTTCTGTGGCCTGATATGACTTTAACATCTGAGGTTAGCAATATGAAGTTAATGTCATGTTAAAACAAAACAAAACAAAACAAAATAAAACAAAACTGTGTCCCCTAAGGAACCAAACTAAATTGCTCTAACTTTTGGTAACCACCAACTGAGTTTTGATCTGAAACAGGGACATGTATTCACTTCCAGTCTTTTCTCTTACCTTTCCTCCCTCCCCAAAATATCTCTAAGCATCTCTTCTATTAAAATTATTTACTTCTTTAAACAGCCTTCAGAACAGTTCAATCTTGTTGATGTCATACAGTATTTTCCATGTAAAGAAAAAAAATGTTCAGTACAGAAGAACTATTAAGGAGGTTAGTTTGAAATATTTTATGGTGAGAAATATTTGAAACTTTCCTTGTTGGCTAGGAATGTGCAGTTTCTAAGCCAAGCGTCCATTCTGAATTATGCAGTTAAACTCTCACTAGTATAAAAGACACAAAGACTTTCCTTTTGGTTTGCTACGGCCTGCTGTTTTCTGAACTGATTGTCATTTTGTTTTGTTAGAAAATTGCTTTTAGTGATTCACCTTTTTAATGAGAGCAGAAGGGAAACAGCAAAGAAAACATTTCTCCAAAATATTTTCAGAAAGGCCCACTGGAATTTTAAATGGGTCTTATTTGGTGTACTTTGCATAATTTGTTACACTAAATATGAAACAGATTTCAACTGCAGCTGTAATGTATGTGTTATTCAGAAAAGCTTGAGTCTCCCAGAACAAACTGTTGGCTAATTCAGACTTTGTTAAAATTGTAATCTCTGGGCAGAATGTCTCCGAGTAGAAACACCGTCCAAGAAAAAGACAAAATCAACACTCAGGAGCAGATATTGTCTGCTGAGAATTGATACAACTATTTGCTTTCTCTCACCTTTGCTTTTGGCAAACTACATCATTACCTCATGTTATACGCACTGGGGGAGACAGTAGCTAATATTTTATCGATCTGACTGATCAGCATTATTGTTATCACATGCAGACATGTGCAATGAGAGAAACATATGCCTTGTCTGCATGGGGGATTTCCCCAGACAGATCCATCAGGGACCAGCCACCAGCACTGCTGCATCACTGCAAACCTCTTGTGTAGACCATTAAGGCTGTGTAAACAGCTTTAATTTGAGCTAGTGAAGTGGCTTCAGAAGGGCATTACTCTCCTCTAATGCAAATGGTGCCTCACAGTAGATCTGTTTTATCTCTGCCAATACATTTTGAATTTACAGCTCTGGCGACAAAAATGACTAGAATCTGTATTGCTGTGTTCATGCAGCTCCCCAACATTCACCTTCCAAAATGGAGGGTGATCACTGGTGTCTGCAGGCATCCTCACAGGACAGCAATCACAGCTGCTACATATATATACATGCATATTTATATATATACATATATATCTATATGGCTATTCCAGCCCCTAGACCTGAACAGCTGAATCCCCAGTGCACAGACAACCACAATCACAGGTATGCTGCAAAACTGAAAGAATTCTCTGTTTGAGAATAAAGATCTAGTAGTAGTAGTAGTAATAAAAATAATAATAATAATAACAGGATATTTATAACATAGCTCTTAGGAATCAGGAACTGTTTCTTTTAGGTTTTTGTTTGCATCTTGGCAGCAGAATGAAGTCATGGATCAAGGTAAGAATCATCTGTGCTACCACAACACAAGCCTATAACAGAAGATTTAGACCCATGGTTAAGACTGTCTTGATATTTCATGTTCTAAATCCCTAGCTTTAGTTGATCATAATTTGATTTTATGCAAGCATTCAAGCTAGATTTACCCTGTGATATTCTCTGTGATCCTTTGTGGTCCACTATAGACTGCAATGGTCCTGAGCACAGGGGAAGACGTGGGAAACAGAGACATGGGGAAAAAAAGGTCATTTTTCATTTGCCTCTGCATTTGTCTTCTCCTTCTTGGAGAAGGTAAAGAAGGAAGCAACTTGAAGCTATTCAGTGGGGCAACAGCAGTATTAAGTGGAGAGCAGAGTGGGAATGCCCAAAGTTATTCTGTTCAGGTGGACACAGGCACAGGAGATGAGTAAGAAGACTAGGTGGTATGTTAGTTCTGTCAGTACCTTAGAAAAGGGGAAATAATCATTAATTGAAATCATATGCACAAGAGGCCAAACTAAAATCACATAGTAAACTTTGTTTCAGGCATTTCTTATGCCTCTTTAATGCTGCTTAATGTAATTCTCATCTAGACTCAAGAAATGCCTCAAGCAACGACACATTACAGGTAAAAATCTAAAAATGGTTGATTTAAACATCAGACATGATTTTGCTGAAAATGCTGAAAGTGTTGTTCTGAAGGAATTTCCATAAGATCTATTCTTTGGTCTACTATGGTACAACTTGGGATATCACAGTATTTGAACCTAGAATCTTCAACAGATGAAACATGGCTCTCACCTGGTTGGAGTTAGACACTGGTGGTTAGCTGGTAATAAAAAAAGCACTCACACTAGATTTTACTATGGCTGAGCCAACAGGAAAGGACACATTTCTTTTTGTTGACAAGAGTCCACTCAATGAAACATGAACAGGCACGCAGCCAGATATGTAAATCTAAGCGCAAAAGCTATTATGGAGCTTCACTAACCCTTTGTCCCTGGTGTTTGGGAATAGGTACCATCTGAGACATGTTTATCTAGGGCTTGATCTTACACCAAGCGAACTCAGAAATAAAACTCCTGAGCAAAATAACCTTAAATTTCAAAGCCAAATCTTTAATTTCCTGTAACACCTTCATCTCTTCTCTTCCTGGCAGTTTTTCCCCCTTTTATCCTTCCTTTGTCTTAAAATCACTGGAAACAGTTTCAGTCTGCACGATGGAAAAGAACTGACCGTTGCCAAGTAGGTGTAGCTGGCATACAAACTTGGATTCAGCTACCTAGAATCTAAGATGTGGGATTTTAGAGAAGTGTGGCACTGGAAGTGTTAGGTCTCCAGGAAAAAAATGGGGAAGTATTTCTAGTCCTACGAAGGAAAGAAGACAAGACGATACCACAAGAAAAGGGATACAGTGACTTAAATATATTTTGCTATCCCAGAAGCAGCAGCCAAGTCCATCTCATTTGGGCTGCTTAGTCATGATGGTACAAACATCTTCTATCCTATGTGTTCCTCTTAAAGGTAGCATTCACTTAAGGCAGGGTTATGTCTAATACATGACAACAGAGCTTAAAGAAATATAGACCTGAACTCATTATCCCTGACTTGGTAGCTGTCTAAAATTAGGCAGATAATTTAATTATTTTTGTTCTCTGTCCAGTTAGTTGAGAGAAGCAGGTAACTTTAGACAGTAATTCATTCCTTCCTAAAATAGGATAAATAACTTTCTGGAAATGGTTATCTCCTCCCAGTGATTATGGAGGATAGCCAGATGGCTAACTCTGTATATGTACCTAACTTTTAAATGCTAAGTCCCAGTTTCAAATAGCTTTTGGCTACTAAGGACTGTGACATGGAAAAAAAAGGAACAGGTCTGCTATTGGTACAAATAGACATTTCTATAAAAGTCAGTGGCTCTGACTCTGACTTTGCCTCTGACTTCAAAATCACTATTCACCTTCCAGTTCATTACCAGACACAAAGTATAAGAATTAGGAAGAATATAACTGTTATGGACTTTGGATCTCTTCAGTTAAAATGGTGCAAGTCAAGAGTAATTCCCCTTGAAGTCAAAGGAAATGCATGTGTATAAAACTTTATGAAAGTCGAAGAGGTATTAAGAAGTAGGATCTGATCCAAAATTCACTGAAATCCGTGTGAACTTTTTCTGATTCCACTGAGCTTTGGATCAGGCTCCTAACTCCTTGGATAACAACAGCAGTCGGGCTTCTTAGAGTTGCCAACATTTCTGCAGTAGTCAGCCGTATTCTGTTCCACTGAATCTAAAAGAGTATTGAAAGTAATGCTCTGACGAACGTTTCTGTACAAAATAAACTCACAGCTCTTGTGGACATTTTCTGTCTCTTGCCATGTAAACAGGGGACTGAACTGTGTATCAGAGCAACAGTGACCGGGACAGCTCATCTCATCGTCCCTTGTACATTTCTAACACGATCCGTTACTGTTTGGTAAAAATGGTTCCGCTGCCCTTCCAAGTAGGAGAGCAAAGACTTGTGGTTTTAAGATCCAGGTATCATTCATCTCTCCAAGCTTTAACAGTTTATAAAGCCAAGTAAGTTACGAGCAGTTTTATGAATAAAAGTTCTGCATTTGCTTTGTTTTTCTATTTGGCATCGATCTCCCCATTCAAAATTATCACTGCCTTATTTTATAGCTTTTACTGTAAGGTTTGAAGCTTGACTAATTAATTCAGTTTAGCCTTTTTAAAAATAAATGCTGACCTGGTTGGATCTCAATAAACGGGCTAAAATATGCAATAATGTGTAAAGTTAGCGACAATTATGGGAATGAATAAAACTTTTTTTTTCTCTTAAAGCACAAAGAAGGGAATAGCAAACGAAAGAGCTAGAAATGTCAATAGTTTAATATTGTTTCAATGCTAAGTTTAAATATAAAAGAATCTCTGAGGCTGTTCAGGATGTGCCAACAGGTCAAAGTACTTTCCAGTTTTTCTACTTCTTAATAAAGTGGAACTGTTTGAGGATTTGACAAGTCCCATGGGTCAGGAAACACATACTAAACAGCCTTAGAGCATTTTTCTCTTTCAGCATTGAACCAATATTGTATGACGTAAAAAGAAGTCCTCCCTCCATTCTCTTCTTTGCCATACAGAGATTTCTTTCAAAATCAATTTTTTGTTTGAGTATGAGTGTGGAATGTCTTTCCGCTTTAAACATAAATCCCACTCAATACCAAATTGAGAAAAAAAAAAGACTGTGAAGGGGGAGAGGGAAGTGAAAAAAGGGAGAAATGAAGAGAAATAGAAAAGTTGGAAATAGAAGAGTAGTAACTAAGACTGAAAGAATAAAGACAGAAATCAAGAGAAGGAAAAAAAGCTTTTTCTTTTCCTCTTTTTCCTGTTTTCCCTATTAACTCTTCCCTTCTTCTTCTTTCATTTCCCAGTTGCTTTGTTTCATCTACTATCTCTTCTTTTTCTCTCCTGTAATCTCTCCCACCTTTTTCTATTCTTTTACTTATTTTATATGAATGCCTTAAAACAGCCATATGCAAAGTTCTAAATATTGTTCCTTGAATCCAAAGTCACAACAGAGGATGTGCTATCTTCCTGGGATAGAAGATATTTTCCAACTTTCTGTCATCTTTACCAGCAAAAAGCAGCAGAGATCTAATTCACAGGCTGTCAAGCAGAGAACTTCAACTCATCTCCAAAGCTCCCTCTCATTCTCTAGTCATCTCAGCAAACACAGGACACCAGCCTTTAACTCAAATTGAAACTGTCATATCCAGAAGTAGGGTAAAAATTCAGAGACAGGCAGAAGTTTACTGTCACGTTGACTTTACAGAATAGCTGAATAGGCTGAAGCATGCCCTTTTATTTTGTGTTCTGTTTCTCCTGTTTTTCTCTTCTATTATCACCACTTTCCCATTATGTTTTAACTATTTTTAACATTTCAAGAGCTTCTTCTTTCTTTTTAGAAAAAGTAGTATCTCCACATCAATTCTTTCGTATTCTATCTCCTCCAACATTCTTAGCAGATAGCCCAGATATTAGGTCAAATTTCTTTAAAGTCATTTCACTTTGTCAGTCAGTAAGAAATACCTAATTTTTGATCCTAAGTGAGTTTTATGCACGAAGTGCCTGCTGCCACATGACTGAAGCTATTGTTTTTCTTTATCTGCATTAGAGACATATTCACTGGCCCTGTATTCTACAGCATCTCTTTTCCTAAATTCTACAGTTTGTATGTGTAACCCATCAGAAGAGTAGAATAAATATCAGAGTAGATGATCTAATGTTATTCACTTTCAAAATCTGTGATTAAACTGTAACATAAAGTATGAATTGTAAAAAAAAAAAACAATTACTTTGATACATTAATTCTTTGTTGCTAGAAAAGGCAGAATATTCTCATACATACAAGTAAAATCATTCGTTTAACCAGTTTTAAAGCTCTAGTGTGCAAAAGCAATTTAAGAGGAACTCTTAGAATAGAATCACGAAATGATTTGATATGCAATAATGATACTTGATACTGCTTCCAAATTTTTCCTTTTCAGTGTGTTACATAATTTTATATTGCAAAGCAGCTGGCTTTGGCTAATGAAACACTTTGTCACTGTCATCACTGCTGAAAAATACTGTTTTCTTTCAATACCTCTCATGCACTGGATGCAAACCCTGCTAATTTTTACAGTAAACGAATAATGCTGTCTCCATTGGATAGGAATATTTGCCTGAAGACTGCAGTTATTTCAGAATGCAATTTCTTCCAACCAGTATGCTCTAATTCTAATCGTGATAATGCTATTCTGCCTTTCTGAAGCTAAGGGAGGAAGATTCTTTTACATTATGGACATCAGGGATCTCTGTGGTTTGTTATGTGGACAGGGATTTGGCCCACTTGAATTAAGTGGTAGTTTCTGCTGCTTTGTACTACCTAAGGCAGTAAGTGACTTCTGCAGTCGATTAAAGGCTGAAGACCAGGGCTGCATCCAATCTACAGTACGGTTAATTGTATGCAAGGTAGAACACAATAAGGAACATTCACAACTGCATAATAATCTAAGTACGTAATAAATGTTTAAGAAGTGTAATTGTCCTTTTTCTGTTAGACTTTTATGCCCTGTGGAACTTTGCATCTGATTCTAGTGACAGAACTTGGCTCCTTAAGATAAATGAGATAAAGCAATGATTAACATGAGAAAAATGATAAATGAAATAAATGAGATGATTGAGTGATGATAACAAAAGAGATAAGTGATGAGTAAGATAAATAAATACTACGCCTGAATAAACCTCTGAGAATATCCCAGACTATAGGGATATTTCTATAGGTAACACCCAAATTCTTCATCTTCTGTGAAAGAATAAAGTGGCTTGTTTAAATAGCATGTGAATCAAGAAGGATTTACGCTATCATTCTATCTAGCTGTTCCTTTTATTTAGGCGCTTGTCACTGCGTATATTTTTTGTTTTTACTATACGCAATGCCAGTGCAATACTACAAGTTACATAGATTCTGAATGGCTTTTAAGTTTGTGGCTTCATAACAGAAGCAATTTTGCATTATCTGAGGAACAGGTAGAGGTATTATACTGATATCAAACACTGATGTTTTGCCCATCTGAAACATGCAGGTATCAGTTCGAGTTGAATAATTGTTTAAGTATTTACATAGGACTTGTAATGAGTCAAGTCCCTGTAACACATCAGAGAAATGTGATATAAATGATGGAATGGTATTTTCATCAATTGGCCTATTAACGGATATGTTATCAGTGTGTTTCAATCAATCTCATCAACAGCACATGAAATAGTTTTCTGTTGACACTATAAAATGGAAACAATTTTGTAAAAAGATAAAATAAATGCACAGTAAACTTCTTTTATCGCACAGGTCTATAATACACATTCTTAAATTAATCCTATCGATACAGCAGTCCTGCAATAGCATGCTGAAGCCATGTAAAATTTTATCAAGTGTCCTAACACCTTAGAATGATCATGCACTATTTTCCCAAAATAGTTAATTTTTAGTAATGACCATTAAGTAAGACATCAGCTGTAGTTTACTACTGTACTCAACACATTGGTCTGTTTGTACTAAAGAGCTGTCACTGTTTAGCGTAACTGTTATTTATCTTCCTTAAAACAAAATCATTATCCCCTTCAGATCCTCACTTTATGTTTCTCCCAGTGTCACAATCAATCAGATTTTCACACCTCTCTAAGACTGACTCTTCAGTTCCTGGCACTCACATTCTGCCCTCCCATCCTCCCCCAGTCCAAAGAAAGCGGCAAATACAATCCCAGAAAGTTATATTTTATTTTGACCTGTTCCTCTTTTCCTCTGGGAAAAAAAAAAAAAAAAAAAAGAATAGACAAGCAAGTGTAATATACTACCTCTGTTGGCTTAGCTGGACAGCAGCAGGGGCTTGTAATAAGGATGTGGTAATACACCACAAAGAATCTGTAGACTCATAAAACTTGACCTTATAAATCTCTACGTTTATCAATTCCATACAGCAGCCACTCCCTGTGGTGGAAGTCTCAGACCAATAAACCTGCAGCTGATAACCATACGATTTATCCTCAATTTTCCCCTCCAAACCAGCTAATCATGATACATTAATAATGTCTGGAAAAATTGGAATGTCACTTAAAAATAAAGATACCATCTGACTGTTCTCATCGCTTTGCATGCAATTAAGATGTTAAGCAAACTAGTTTACAATGAAAGCCAAGAGTCCTAGATTTTTTTTCACACTTGCTCACATCTCTTTCTTAAAAGTTCCTACTTTCTCATTTGAAAAACTGTTTTTTTTTCTATTTTATTTGGTTTTGTTTTAAAAAGATTCTGCTTAACTTCTTGAACTAGATGAGTTCTCTCTCTGGACAGTAAACACTTAAGACACAAGAAAAGGGTATGGGCTGCAAATATTCCATAAAGCTGGACTATCATAAATTTTTAAGACTGACAGTACATTTAAAACTTGCTGCTCTTGATTCTCTCTCTTCAATGCCTTATGAAGCAAATTCTATTCAGACTACAGATCTGTGATATCGGGGTGCTCTGCAAGGGACTAATCTTGTGGAGGATTAATCCTCCTGCAAGGTTGTGGAGCAACAGTAGAGACTGCTATCTGAACTGCCAACTTGTCCCTTCTTTCCTACTTTCTCTGTAGTGCTAAGGAGAGGACAGCAGGCACTGATAGTCCTTATCTCCTTTGCTGGCTTAAGGAAAGAGCACAAAAGCTTCAGTTGACTTGATCATTACAGGTCCTAAAAAAACATTTGCATTTTTCCTGCTGCGACCACTGCAATAGTATGTCATACAGAGGCGTATCATGTTCACCTGACATCTTCTAGGAGCCTGCATCATGCGAAGGGGACCAGGATTTGGTGCTAAAGAAAAACTTATATACAACTGAACTAGCTGCATATTTGCTCTAGGTGTAATCATATCCTAGACTACTGGACAGTATCACATCTACTCCTTGCCCAAGGAAAAGTCAAGGGGAGATAACAGAAAAGAACATTGGCTCACCAGTCACTTCAGTGCACTTGACGAAGGGATGAAGACAAATATACTGTACCACATGATAAGGAACTATTTTATTTTCTAAGAGCAATGGAGGACAAAGGAGGAATAGAGAATGATTCTTCAAGACATAAAACTTCCTTGGGGCTTTGGTTAAGCAAGCACTTACAGATCTTCTCTTCTTAAAGGCAAGAGAGCTCATTAAAAAATCAGAGAATTAGTCACTCAGATTGCCAAAGTGCAAAACAAGACAATGCGTTTGAAAGAAAATGTTTTGAGGGAAAAAAATGAACCAAAACCAAACAAACAAAAATCCAGACAGATTTTATTTTGTTCATTTTATTTTTGTCTAGGAAAATTATTAGCTGCCATTGTCAGGAAATCAGCTCACTCTGACTATTAAATCACCAGCAAGAATGAGTAAAGTAATTATGGCAGGCTAATATAGGAGTTGTCTCTCCAGTATTATCTTTTCCCTAAAGGGAATCTAGAAAAACAAAAGTGGGCAGACTCCTTTCTACTGTAGCTAGGGAATTTCAATACATATATTGGTTCAGGATTTATTTCCTGAAATATGAATTTGTAGTAAAGAAGTACTTATATTCTAATGTCCTAATTAGGTGATGATTTTTTAAATATGTTTTTAAAGCTATGTTAACAAATTCACAATTACACATGTTAAAATTATGTTGTGACAGTGTGGTTCCTTCAGTCAGTGGGAGTTATGTGACTGATTACACTGGGGCCAGGATTTTACTCAGAGAATTTCTAGATATTGTATCATACATAGCATAAGATAGAGCAATTCTGTTTTTAATTAAAGCATCTCACAAATTGTTTTTGCAGTGGAACAAATACTGTTTTTTAGACAAAATGTTATGCTTATTACACTTTTTAATAATACTAGTGTTTGTTTTTACTCTTAATCAAGGTCAGCATAAAAACGAACTGGTATTCAAACTGCTTATCCAAGTGGGTGATGTCTTTTATTGCAGGATATAATGGAAATGATAAATGGCAAATACTGGATCTGATTCTGCAGTGACCATTAACCACAGAAATTGTATTTCTGCTTTATTTTTACAGAAACCAATCCTTCCTTTTTACAGAGAGTAAAACTCATCAAACCAGTTTCATGGAAGAAGTTCATGTCCTATTATTTAAATTGCTAAGATTATGTATGTACGATCTGCAAATTCAAGTGCTTGTCATCACCGTATCATTTTTGCCTGTTGCTTTATGAAAAACGTTTACTCTGCATGATGGACAGGGATGAAAAGATAAAGGAGCAAATGAAAAAAACTATCTACTGTAGGGTAGTGCTGGTGGACATGTCGATTCACTTACACAAGGATTACTCTCCTTAGCCAAGTGCCTGGCATACTGGGTAAGACTATTTCTGTACCCGAGCCAGTGTATGCGAAGTGCATTGTGCTCATCAGCCCTTCTAGTGCTCACGTTAGCTGTCAGAGATTCATCCCTGGCACCTCTGCATTGCACTGTAGTCGGATGGAAGCACCATAATCATGCAACTATTTGAGCAGTCCTATTCTTTGGCAGGGAAAAGGGGTTCTACTCCCTCCTGAATCACACTTTTCTCTCATGCGCACTTAAGAGAGAGAAAAAAAAATCTGGCAAGCATTCTCCTTTTGAAAAGCCCATGGTCACTGCAGTTACACCTTATATTTAGACATTCCCAGACTTAACTTTTGCTCTGGAAACTCCCCAGCCTCCTAAACCCCAATAGGGCCAATCTATGCAGGAAAACCCACAGGAATAGTTATGGCAGAATAGCTGTTCAAGGATAGTCTATTCTTGCAGAAAAAGTGGCTTAATCCTGGAATTACTGCTTTTCCAAACTGGAGCTATCAGTCTTGAACAAAGCTTCTTGCTGCAGAAGAGAAAGTTCACATAGGAAGTTACTCCATCGTAAATATTCTGGTCAGTTCCCCCACGCAGGTAAGCTCAAAATCTCACATCTAGAGAAACAAATGTCATCTTTGGGATCTGAGACCTTTTTCTTGCTATACAGCATTAAATATTTTCTTGGAAGACCTTGTAGTGATATTGTGATCTAACTGTATATGCATTTACAGAGTAAATACACACAAGGCCCTAGGCCCTAGGCCCACTATCAAAAGCGAAGCTCTGACTGGTCAAGCCTTTACTCTTTACAGAGAAACTGTCCTGCTCTCAACAAATAAGATGGAAAAGCTTTCCTTGTTGACAATGATCTTCTGACTTAGATGGTGCACGTGTGTGAAACTCTGTTTCTTACAACGCACACCACGACACCTAAGAATCACTCAATGCTGAACAAGTTGCGGAGAGGCAGCGGAGCAGCATTTCCTGGTGGAAGAAGCAGTGGGTTGACATTGTGGACACAGATTCAATTTCTTGATCTGCTGCATAAGCTTTTATTATTAAGTGATGATTATAATCATCACTTATGTAACATACTCAGAGGCCTCATGTGGGATACAGATAATCTGTTTTTAAAAATTTGAGTATATTTGTGCAGCTTCTATGTTCAGCAAGTCTTAAAGACAATATAATTAATAATTAGTCAATATATTTATAATCACTTAGACACTTTTTTGTTAAAATGTTCTTTGTGATAACAACTGACAAGTGCAGCAAGCTATCAGGAACTTTCTTAAAGCAAAAGTATTTTCCTCTGTGTTTGTGCAGTGCAGATTACAATGACTATTTGAATTCTCCCATAATATAAAAAACCTATACTGACAAAATCAGTATTTGTGCAATCTCTTGGTGACCTGTTATGGCAAAAATGCCTATAAATCATTTTGCTGATAAAATAAATGGATTTGTTGTAAAAATTAACTACTTATTTCTCCTTTCATGCATCACTGGCTTCTGCAATTCTGTGGGGATACTTAAAGCCTTGAACAGAAATCCTTGTTACTGTTGTATGGATCTGTGTTCCAAGTCAGGAGAGCACTTAAATGTCTTTAAGGAGCAGCTTTGGACCTCAGTGAACAGGATATAAGTGGGTGCTTAAATACAGACTTAAGTGTGTGCTGAATCATGGAACGGAGAAAAATATATCTGCTCCAGTGAATTTTATTTTTAGTGAGCAGCCTTCTAACTGGACACTAATTCTGAATTGGTTCATTAGTCTGTGTATGTCTAGAGAAAAGAGGAATATATTGTTTCCCTGCAGATGGAGACTAGACAGGAGAGAGTCAAAACTGCCCTCTCCTCCTCGCTGGGGAAGCAGTAGGTAGCAGGGGAAGCAGTCAGTACCTGTTACAAGAACAGTCTTGATGTGGCAGCAGAGCGAGCACTACATCTTGTGGCTGGCATAGAAGAGCAGAACCATTGCACAACAGCGGTATAGCACAGGAGAGCTAGAGATAACGGAGCTCCTTCACACTCTCTATGGGCTAGAAAGAGGGCAGAGGGAGCTAAAACCTGTCTTTCTGTTAGAAAACACATTAGGCTTGCTCTACAAGG
Source organism: Rhea pennata (assembly GCF_028389875.1). Classification (NCBI taxonomy): domain Eukaryota; kingdom Metazoa; phylum Chordata; class Aves; order Rheiformes; family Rheidae; genus Rhea; species Rhea pennata. Next base: position 14,242,775 of record NC_084666.1, on the reverse strand, counting down.
TATCAGATAATGCTGTTATTATCTACTTGATGTGCAAAATCTCCATATTTTTTTCAGATTTTGTTCTCCTACAAAAGGTAGAAAACAAATGCGACTTTTTCCTGACAGAGTTCTAAGGGAGGCACATTGATTTATTTATTTGCTTTTAGCACCAGCTTACAGAAAACTATTGTAGCAAAAGAAAAGAAGCTGGGCATAATTCATGAAGGAAAGCATTTATTTTGGATGAATGTAAAGTCCTAACTTATTCAGTATAGTCTTTAGGCCTTGCATTTTATCCTTTTTTAATTAACTCATTTCTAAGCTTTAAAACTTGTACAAAAATATTTTATTGGAATTTCATTACCATTGTTTTCCTTGGGAAGGCAGCTTATAATCTTCATGATATTATTGTAAAGCCATCACTAAGCAACATGCTTTGGCATTTGTATAAGCCTTTGTCCACCTCCTCCCCTCCATCCAAATGCACACATTTGCATTTACTGTTAAAATATTATGGATGCTGACACCAGTTTAGCCACAAGACCTGGTGTTAGACTGTCTCTAATTGATTTAATTATTCATAATTGCTCAGCTGGGGCTTATGTGTACTTCAGCATGATTAAGGGAGAACATACAACTCTGTAGTTAATGATGTGTTCCATCATAATTTACAACCGTGAAGTTGCTAGAGCTAAATTGTATAGGCACAGGACATTTCTAATCCTGTTCAGAACGCTTTTTCAGATCCTGCCAAAAAAAAAAAAAAAGAAAAAAGAGAGAGAGAAAAGAAAAAGAGTAAAGAAAGAAATAACCCAATCACACTTCTGATGTAATTCATAAATCAGTTGTTCTAAGGAATGGCTGGAACAGCCTGCTGTCTTTTTGTTTGTTTAAATTAATAATATTGATAGAATCACAAGATCAATGGACCTGAATTTGTTGCATATGTGATTTAAATGTAATGCATTTATTTTTGTTGCCTGCTTTCTATACGTACTTGCTCATCTTGTACTAAAAACAAAATGATAAAATTTTCAGTGGAAATATGAAGGCATCTGTGAATACACAAAAATAAAAGTCACTTACGTCAATATGATGCATCAAAATGCATCATTTGCATTTGATGGCACAGTGGTTTCTTTAATTGTCACCAAACTTGTTTTCATAATTAGTTCAAGACAAGCAATTGTGACAATGCCATGTACATTTTATGAGACAATAAAATGAAAACTAATATTGAGGGATGGAGCCTTTCTTGTCTTTCAACAATTCCTTATACATGGTGAACACTACTGAAAGAAAACAATAGCAAAAATACTGAAAACGAAATATGATTTCCAGTGTAACTAGATAATTTCATATAAGGCCTTCTTTTTTTGCTTCTGATTGGAGAAATATTGTATTTTCTGGAAGTCTGTGTGTTAGAAAAGGAAAACAAAGACATGCTTTGCTGAGAATGATCCATATTTCTGAGATTTATGTTGTCCTAAAGTTGTTAGTATTAAGCTTAGCATTCTTGTGAATTTACTTAGACTACAGCCTGAAACAGAGAGAAAAAGCATGATTTACAGTTTGATCTCAGGCAGGCAGGCCAGTGAGGCAAATTAGAAAGTGCAGCATCATTGCCCTGATATTAAAGGCAGAATGGCCTTTGTCTGGAGCAAGTCTCAACCGCTGCTAACGTGGCATTAACTTTCTCTGATACTTTGTGTTTTGGATCCCTCCGAACAATCGAAAAGAGAAGGTTCTCCCCTCAGTCCCAGGTCATAACACAGACAGATTTTTGGACCTCTGTAGAGACACGCAGCATTTAGAATTGCGATTATCAGAATGATGTAATTACAATTATTTATTTAAGCTGGTTCTGAACTGGGGAATCCTGATATGAAGCTGGAGCCAGAAAAGGCTTGAAAAACTACTGACAATAAGCAATTCTTCATGGAACAAAACTATTACAATAGAGGGCCTTTGATCTTGCCTGTCTCCTGTTGCCAATTGAACTTTGTCACCATGCACTGTCATCCACAAGGGAGCACTTTTGAATTAAGCAGTCTACAGCAATTTAGTCTGTTCCAGCTTTGAAGTGCCAACATCAGTCAGGCCAGTACTAACTTTTTTCATTATTTTTTTTTTTTTTGAGTTCTCTTAGGAGTTTAGCTGTCCTGGCATTTAGATAACTAAAGTCAAGAAACCAAGGCACTAAGACATCAAAAGCAAGAGGGGCCCCTAAAATACAAATGCGAACAATCATTAGGCTCTAATGGTGCACTTCATTAATGTCCACTTCAAAGCAAAAGTTTACTGACTTTGGGATTGACTAATTTACACATTGTGGGAAATTGTTGCCAGTCATGCATGTAACCACTAAATGTTTCTGGAATAAATAGAAACGCCCTCTTCCTTCAGAAATCAGGAACTGCAAACTGAGCCTTTAATTGCAAGATGGCCTTTCATTTGAATTGGAATGGAAAACCTGTCTAGCGCATAAATCACTAAAGCTGTGTGTAGTTATCACACAGACACACAGATGTCAATCAGCATCCTTTTGCAAATTTCTCTCCATCCCCCACACTCTGCAGCTAAAAGAGAATATTACAACATAGTCTGTTTTTCTTTTGGACATGTTCATCCGCTTGCAATCTTCAAAAATTTCTTATATTGCTTTGGAACCTAAAGCCTACTAAAAAGTCAGTCTCTCCTAAGCAAAACTGGTTATTATATTACTGAGACAGAGGGTCTTTGCTGGGGGGAGGAAGAGTTGTACTGCTTTAACTCTTAGTAGTCACTGTCACCTATAGGCACACAAAATACCACTGTACTAACAAACAGCTCTCACATGCAAAGTTGTACTAATCATATACTAACCAGCAAAGTTAGAAAGGTAACCTAGATAATCAGAACAAAAGCCAAGCCATGCTCAGCACCACTGCTACTGCATGCATGGCCTAAGTAACATGCTCAGGCTGAAAAATCTAAGGTGATGCAGCCCAGTTTGTAAAAGAACAGAGCGCATGGTAACTTTCTTAACGCTGTCAGTGAGGACTGCCCACACTACAAAATGTGGTTGTGTTTGAATGCAATTGTGATAACTGAGCGAGAGGACAGGAGGCCAGTCACAAGTTAGAGGTCAATGGAACTCAGAAAAAATTGTGTTCAGCTGATGCTATAGTGAATATAATTTGTCCTTGTCTAAACACTAACCACTGAGAGATGGTAACATCCTGCCACCTAACTAGATTGTTTCCAATCTTGTTCAAGCACAGTTAAATCTTTTATCTAGACAAGCCTGTCGGTGGCTGTAAAATCTCAGCTCCTTTGAAAAATTAAGCTATTGGTTCTTACTGTGTAAAAGAGCCTAGAAAACATTTATAAAAGATCTAAATACAGTTGCCAGAAATCTATGCTTGAGCCTGAATGTTCAGAAAAGGAAAACTATTATGGACGTGGATTGGGCAAAATATGGAGAGACAGTTGCCAAGGGTTATGAGGAAAAATAGGCAAAAAAGTTCTAACACTTCTGCCTTACATTTCAACTAACTTCCTTACTTCTTAGCAATTACCTTCTTGTTGCAATATTTTAATAAAAGTCTCTGCCTTCATGCCTGGCAGGGAAGCTAACTTGCCATGGGCAAGAATGGCAAAAAAGAAAAAAAAGAAAAAAAAAGAAAAAAAAAGGAAAAAAAAAAAAAACACTTAGCAAACCACAAATTTCAGAGACCTAGTCACATCTGTGTTTTATCAGCTTTTTCCGGATAGTATTACACCAAACAATTGTCTGCAGATCGGTAGACAGCTGAGACTTTAAAGTGCTGAATTACTGAGAAAATGCTAGAGATAAAAAACAGCACATGTATCCTATCAATGTAATGAAACCAACCTGCTGCTAGCGCCATAGTGCCTTAGTTCTAAGTACCCTGTAGAGGAACGGAAGGCTTTCATTTAACTCTTAAGAGGAAAGCAAGGGAAAGAAGAGTAAAGGTCATCTAATACCAGCCTTAATCACACAACAGAAATACTCTTAGATACATGAAGGGAGGAATGCTTGGTGTTCAAAATAAAACACCAACTGCAGACAACAAGAGTGTGTCTGATCACTTTGGGGCTAGCATTTCCTGCTGGAAATTCCCAAGACTTAGGCTGATGTCAAGCAGAGTTACAGATGCGTGGAACACAGCAAAAGATGAAACTAAAAAATCTGGGTACTCCAGCACTGCCACATAAAGACCAATTCAATCTACCAGAAAACTCTCCTACAGAAGGTAGATTCAATACATCAGCCAGAAGGTACATTGGAAATGAATAAGGGATGTTTCCTGCATGGAGCATTAAGTATCAGAATGACTACTCAATGACAGATGTAAAAGTTGAAGTTAGGCTTAGACTCCAAAAAGTATTCCAGAGTGCACTCAGAATTAAGCATAATTTCTAACTCCTATATTGTGCTCTGGTTATGTAAGAAAAAGAAGAGATGCAGAAATTCAAATAAAGTTCTTCGGTAATGAAAAAGCAATTGCTGAATTTCTCGCTCTTTTTTTTTTCCATTCTGTCAGAATTGCATTGCAGATTAGATGTCAAATTTACTCATCTGACCATAATACACAAGTATCTGAGGTAAAATAACTCATAAAGTACCTGGCTCTGCAATCACTGAAGGCAGTGATAGAACTCCAAGGATGAAAGCTTGATCTTATTAATAATCAATTGGACTTTGTGACTGATTTCAAGGTAGCTAGAATTTTACTCTGCTGACTTCTACCTGAAAAAGACCTTGCCTAAAATTACTGCATGAGATAGGAGAGAGCATTGGCTTTGTTGTTTATTCTTATAGCTCCACTATAACAAAGACCAGAAATTCCAACTAGGACCAGTGCTACCTGTTGTATCAGATACTATACAAGAGAAATGAAATAACACCTCTTCCACAAAGAAATTTCATGGAAAAACGATAAGAGGAAAAAGCAGATAATCAGTAGAAAGCCTTCTGTATTAATATATATTTTAATCAATTTTAAATTAAATTGATAAAAGCATTTTTTCCATTAGCCCCTAACGCTCCAAATAACTGTCAACTAAGTCACTTAAAGTTGGCTAATTTTTGTCTGTTTTGTGGCAGAAACATAGAAAAGACTTGAAAGAAGAACAATATTTACTTCAGGCAAGAAATTCCTTGCTTTAGGAGTAATGTGGAGGAAAGCACAAAGACCACAGAGACATTTAAATGAATGGAGAAGATGGCAGCTGAAGCAAGCATCACAGCCAGAGTGTGAGTGTAGATAAGCAGGGACAAGAAGAGCACAGGATCTTTTGTAATTAAAAAGTTATTTTAAAGTCTTTTGCACTAAAACAGCTGAACATACCATTAAAGTCACATAGAGCCAATACTCAAACTTGAATTTAGCAAGTATTTTCCATTAAGCTTCCTTACGTTTACACTCATCTTATATAAGTATATGGATATTCTTGGAACTGAGAATATCATAGACACATACCTCAACTGCACTTGGGTATGTGGCACAAATGCAAACCACTAATTTTGTGTATTTCCAGATTGTCCCATTTTAATGCACTCCTTATATAATCAAGTGTGAAAATGAGGGAAAACTAATATGTATAAAACCCACCTTTCTGGCACCCAATTTTATCACATTCCGAGTGAAATATAGTGGAGAAATATGTAATTTGCAGTTTGTTTTTAATACTTCTTAATAAAATGTTCAAATCCCAAGAAGTGACAAGGTACATAAAACGGGCCAAAATACACCAAAATTATTATTAAGGATTGAAATATGAGATTGAGTTGTCTTATATAAATTAATACTTATGGCCTACTGGGCTCTGTCCATGCTGAATATGCTCTTCCATAAGCCTACAAGAACACTTCTTTTGCAACACTTCATAGCTTACTGTTCATCAACCAAAAGGTAGACAGATCTACCCATAAATTCTATGTCAGATAGGTGTTCTCTGTTAAAAGAACAGAATATTTAGGTGTATAAATCCAGCAAAATGCTGAAAGATGAGAGTAAATTTCAAACAGCTTTATGGACAGAATATGACTGGAGTCACCCTGTGTATTATGGTTTCAGGGAATGTAAGTGATGAAATTAGTCCCATCAATACACAAATATAAAAGATTTTCTTTTGTTTACAAAGCTAAGATTTCAAAAGTTTCCAAGCAATAGTGCATGTCATTCACTTATTGTTCCAATTCCTTTCTTCTTTAATGTTGATTGATTTGAAAAGATTGTCCCTAATTCAAAAGCTGTTTTCATTTTAGTTTTCATCTTTCTGTCATGTTCCAAATGAGATGAAATTGAATTACCCACAAGTATAAACAAAAGAGTTCTGATTTTCCTATTTGCTTTATCCCCCAAAGACTGCAAACATTGCATATAAGCATCTTTTATTTCTCCTACAACTAATCCAGAGAACATTCATCATGAATGGATGAAAATTGTCCATTATCAGTCCTTTCTTACACTTTGTGTACCAAAATGATAAAATTTCTTATCCCACAGGAAATGCTGAGGGTTTACACTTATATTTCTAAGGTATCTTACATCAGTGTTTATGTATGATGGTACTCTGTGCTTTACGATACCTCTATGGCACTGACACGCAGATACTGTTTCCTCATTGAATTGCTGTAACTCAATAGCTATTTATGAACTCTATAAAAAAGTAGCTTAAAAAACAACATGAAAGTTACTAGGCCAAAAAGTTGATACAGTTTGTCATGTTTTTATCTAGACAGTTTATCTTTCAGACTCTTCAGAGCTGTATAGAAGACACAGCTATTTTATCTCTCATCCATGTTGAATATAGGAAAATCTTACAAAAATCTCACTTTTGATGACATATCCAAGCATAAACTATAAGCAAGATCATTCCCTACATGGTGTTTGGTTCCCCCCTTTAAGGAAAAAGAAGAATAAAAAAATAAAGGAAGTTTCATAAAAAAATATATGGGTGAGAAATAAAACCAGGAATTCTGATATAATCAGTAGGTCATGTCCAACAAAGAGAAGAGATAATCATACCAATGTGCAGGTACTCTGTCCAGCCTTACAAAGAGCTCTGTGGTGGCAGATGATCAGAATACTTCTGCTTAATACAGCATAACTGTTTGCACAATTTGTTTTGCTGGGGTCATTTTATATTGCTCCCTTATACAGTTCTTTGTATGTGTTTCTCTTTTTATGTTTTTGCTATCATTCTCTCTTTGTTTCAGCCTCAAGACCTACCTATGTGGTATTTCTCCAATGCTACGTCAATCCCAGCATCAGGCTACTTAGCCACATTGCTTATATTGACTAACTCACTTTTTATAGTATTTTTTTCTGTCAGTCACAATGGCTGAACACAGTGCTTGAGTTTATACGGGAGGCAATGTACATAAGTATCTTCTGCCTAACAAAGTCAGGTATTGATTGAAATGACTTACATTTCCAGCTCAGCATGAAAAAATGAAAATAAAATCCCTTAAAATAAAACAAACAATTCAAGGGTCCAAAAGGTCAGTCAAGGTGCTGTAGATCAGTATTTCTGGCTTTATAGCCTTGAAAATATGCTTTTAATAGCACTAAAACATCTTGTTCCGTCATATTCCATGTTTAAGGGTAACCTATGAAAACACACATCATCAAATGAGAGTCAAGAAGACAGACAGGTCTTTCAAATGTCTAATGCATACAAAAGCTACTGAAGTACTCTGATTAGCACTTTAGACATACATACAGTGGCTGCATCCCAGCAATGATTCACTGGGATTGGCTCAATCACTGCACTGATGACATGCACTGTTTGTTATTTTAGCAAATTGCTTTCCCTCCAAAACAATTAATTCTATTCTAATTCAATAGCATATACTGAGTGTTGAAAGCTCCTTATAGTCTTTTTTGTCTTTTAAAAACATGCAGAGGGAAGGAATAAAAATGAATCTGCAGGATTTTGGGGTTATGTTATGTAAAATTTTAATGCCTTTTATGATAAGGGCACATGAGGCCTATTTTGACAAACAGCTGACCTAATGATCTCTGGGTGGAATTTAGCTTTAATTCTTCCACAGAAGAACAGAATCAAATTTTGTTTGCTTTGTGTTTGTTTTCATTGAAATGAAACTAATAAAAAAAGAGGAAAAAATAGTTTAGAGAGATATTCTATTCTGTGACTGGCCAAGTATTATCAGGCGAAAAGCGTCTGGAGATTCCATCACTGCTCATATCCAAGGCTAAATGATAGGCAAATATGAGAACCAGAAGGAATAAAAATGTGTTACTGGTGACTGACAGTGATACGGTGACATGAAAAGTTGTTGGATGCACAAACCCTCAAAAAACAAGCATAAACAGTTCATGTGTTGGAATCCACGCAAACTAGACTTTCATGTAAGTAGTAGTAAAATAAATATTGAAAAAGAAGCAGCCAAAAAATGCAACAGCTGTGAAGAGGATTTGCATATGCACAGGAAACAATGTAACCAGTCCTCTTCTATCCAGTCTACAAAGAAAATCTTAAATTAGTAAACAGCAAGGACATCCGCACTAAACTTAGGATAAAATATGCATTTCTATCCTGTATATTGTTTGCCAAAGAGTGAAGTGCATTACTATTGTTTTTTTTTTAACACAGGAACTGTCAGTAAAATGGTTGGTTTTTACCTTTCTTCTTTCTTTTAAATAATCCCAACTCTTTACCAGGTTTGCTGTAATGTATTTGATATGAATTATGGTATTCTGATGCATCAAAAGCATTGAATATACTAGAAAAGAGAGAGAAGATGACATTTTTTACCAAAATATGGGGGCAGAAAACATTCTTCTAGTTTCTACAGACTCTTTGATATTCTCAAAAAACAGCTAGGATCTTGGATTTGAAGATCTGATCCTGTAAATATGTTACTACTTCTCATTATTTCCTTGAAAAATGAAAAACTAGATCATAGTCTCCATGGATTTACACTGAGGACTGAAGGAGTCTACATCAGTATCTGATTTACACTGCCTCTTTACATGTATACAATGTCATCTCTGTCACAAATATATTCAAATAAGATACTGTATAGTTCTCAATACAGATACAGATATTTGCTCTCTGTTCTTAATTCCTATAATCATGTCTTTTTTATTTTGTATTAAGATGTTCAGTATTGCTCTTATTTTATGTGATAGCATGGAAGGTTTCACTTGGTTACATTATATCAAATGTTGTAATAAAGCTCTGTCTCTTAAGATACTCTCAGCATCCCAAAATTCAGGATGAAAACAAAATATGCATATTATATCAAAAGACAGTAAATGATAATTGGGTTTGATAATATACCAAATGTGTCTCAAAGTAATGGTAGTTATTTCAGAATCCAGATCTGCTATTCTTTTTTTTTTTTCTGATATTTTGCTTTCCATTTTAGCTTCATCTATATTATTCCTCATCTTTCTGATACTGACTTGATTCTTAAATTTTATAATTATTTTTCATATCTTTTCTCATAGACAGCCTTCCTTTTCTTCCTTGAACCTGGATTTGAATTTGTAAATTGGAAGCAATGGTCATAAACTAAAGTCTTGGTTTGAACATTCCAGATCTTGGAAGGAGTAAAATCCAGGTAAGAATTTTACAGGTTGTGTCTCTCCATAATTTCATCAAGAATTAACTTAAAGAATAATTCTGCCAGGATAATCCACAGCATTTACACTTTTAAACCAGAGAGCTTTCAAAAAGTAATTCAAGCACCTGAGCAAATATGGACTCTACAGGGAAAGATGTCTATGTTTCCTACTCTGCAGCCAGTTTTGCACTGTAAAGTTACTGCAGAAAACAAGACCTCCTTTTGCTTAGTGGACATTGCTTGTGAATTAAAACATTGAAAGTGAGCAGCCTGCCAGTTTCACAGACCTTAACACTTCATTCTCCATGACAACATGGAACTCAGAGGAAGGAAGAATATTCCCGGGGGAAAGATGAGAAGTGCAAGGAATTTTTAATTTTTTTAAATCTTAGATGTAATGTTTGTTTTTGTTAGCTGAAAACTACTGTTTGAAGTCCCTTCGTGTTGCTAGATTACTTTATCTACCCTTCCTCAGGGAACAGACACTACACTATCACTTTGTATACACTACACTGATAGTGCCTTTACATTTGAGCATGGAATCGTATGCTATTACGTTCAAGTGCTTCATTTTCCCTAGAGCTCTGAAAGAGTAGAGGAAATTGGCCTGCAAATAGAGAAGAGCGTTGCCTCATTGTTTTTTTCATTTAAACTTTGAGTTTGCAAGTAGTGGGGGAGGGTGGGGAAGCTTTTCAATAAAGAGAAAAATTTGAAGCTCTAAGTGGGAAAAGGGTAAGACAAAAAAATCTAAATAACACAAAACCAGCAACATTTTCTAAATTATACTGTAAAATATAATGAGATAGACAGTTAGGAGAGCACCACAGAGAAACCCTTTGTCATAAAGCTATAAAAATATTCAAAAATGTCTAACATTTTAGAAGCTGTAACGTTGCCTAGAAATCTAAGTCTCAACAACTGTCACTGGGATCTGGGTTTCTAAAACATTTAGATACCTTCCGAAGTTTTATGCAACATCAGTAACACCTGTGTAGCTCCTTTTATACTGAATGAACTCAAAACATTTTAAAGGATGGTATGTCTAGAACTGCCTCTTGATGGTAAGTGAAAAAGAAAAAAACAATACCCCATTTGCTTTCAGTAAAGGACACAGGGTTTGAGACTGTAATATGGAGGACATATTATGGAGGACATCTGGCAACCCTACCTACTAGTACTGGAAATTCTACTAGTACTAGTGTGGAAATTCATCCACAGGAGTGAAATCGGACAGCTTTTTCACTGTTCAGGACAATGTGATTTGACAAAAGCTTGCAAGAAAATTAGGCCAACTCATAAATGCCTCTACTTTCAAATGAGGCAGTTTGGATCTTAGGACACATCTGTAGCATAAATTGAGCATATCTTTAACCGGTGTTTAAGTCCACACACACCTACGTTAATATTATAATTGTCAGACTGCACTCAGGAAGAGCCTTGAGATACTTTTCCAGGCACTCCAGAACAGAGCCCTTGCTCTGCCTAAGCACAAGCCCATGTGCATACATCACTGAGGGGCTGTCACTATGGATTACATATGTTCTTGTAGCACCATCACACAGCCATAGCTTGTTTTTCAGGCAAGTTAAACCCACTTGGGCCATGACACCATGTGCCAATAGGAAAGACAGTGTGTGTAAGTAGCTATAGACTTAGGCTGCCTGTAAACATTAAGAAGACACCATGAAGACATAGTACTTCTGTGTGATGCAGTCAAAAAAGCTTGGTTATGGAATGTGAAGTTTTAGCCTGCTCCACAGCCCAAGCACCTAAAATATAGCATGGACACTTCTAGTTCCTTATGCCCAGAACCAAACAGTTTAAGAAGGCAATTTTATTAAAGACTGTACTCCCAGAAGTATTCTGACAGCACCAAGCAACAGCTACCTTTTACTAGCTTTAACAGACCTAGCTTTGGTAACAATTTAATATCATTTAATAGCAATAATATCATTTGGTTATCATTCTAATGGTAAATTCTCACATAGCTTTTTACAAGAGTAGATCTCAAAACACCCCAGAACATAACACTGCCCATTTTTCAGGTGGGGAAATTCAAGTACACAGTAGTTAAGAGTCACCCATGAAAGCAGTGGTATAACTCTGAAAGCAAAGGCCTGAACAGCTATTAGTCTTTTCCAGTATCTGTATCCCACCACAAAAGAAATTAAAATAAGTCTCTCATTTTCTATGTAGAACTACTAGTCAGATATAAAACTTCACTTTTCGAATCTGCTGTATTAGAAACCAAGTTTTAAATCAAATGAAATCAAATCCAGGTTTCTTCCATAACCAGTTTTCCAGGGTTACTTTAGAACAGGTATGGCTACAAAAATCACCCAAATTGAGAAAAGTCTTAATTCTTTCTTCTGATCTTTTTATTCTATTTCTTTTTCATTCTAATACATTCTAATACAGACAATCATTTTAGTTCTCATCTTTGTAGAGAATACAGTCTGATTTCTAGTGGAAGAGGGGGCCTAGAATTTATCTTAGTAGCTGTTTTTCAGAGGACTGTGTGCACTCCTAAGCCTTTTCAAGGCTTTTCAAGCAGTTCTCTAATGCCTTCTCCCTAGTTGTCTTTGCTGGAGAAACACAAAAACAGAGAAAGCGCCAACACACTACACTACACCTTTCTGTCAGAGAAAAGCCAGCTCATCCTATCAGAGTTCCTAGAAAATACAGTCTGTTGCAGTAAAAGGAACTTCAAGACTACAAAAACGCCTTTAGGGACAGGTGAAGCTGCCTACCCAACATGGGTCCAATGGGATAGCGTATATTTCTATCCAAGGAAGGAAATTCTGCCTTGCACCTGTCCACATTCACATACTTCAAGGGAAGTATTAGAGAGAATCAAGTTTGCAGGGTAATACGTCTGCTTGAATGGTAGTCTGTTGTGCAAAAATGATCAGCTGAAAATTACATGATAAGAGTATACCAGCAGACCTTCCTCTAAGGCCACTCTAAAGGCAGTAATTATTTTTCTCTATCCATATATGTCAATCATCAAATGTAAGCCCTAATCACAATCTTAAGAGAAGCTGGTAATAACAATATTTCTCATCAATTTGGCAGTTAGCCCAATTCTGGAAGTTTCACTGTCCTCACTTCAGCTTTACAGGCCTGTAACTAGACTCTGAATATAAGCTTGCATATTTTTCCTGCTGCTCTGTTTAATAGTCTGACAGTAGATGTCAGAGTATTTTGTTTGTGTAATATGATTTTTTTCATCTATTAGAATTTCAGGAGGGATTTTAGTCTGATACTTTGTTTTGTAGCAGTATTTGTAGGCAAACGTTTTCCAGCATGAATTTTTTTGATCACTCTGCCTTTAAAAACAAAGATTTACCGAGCCATAGACTTTCTGAACAGAACAGTTCATAAGTAACCTATTTTCTGTCATTCTCTACACTCAGTTCATATGATTTTTATCAGAAGCTGCATTAAAGCACTTAGAAAAAGAAAAACTTGTATCATACTAGAGGACACCAAACATAGTGAGTCCATGATCTCCTTTCGCAGGCTGCAGTAAAACCTTTATAAAATATAAGGTGTGATAAAGTCAACCTAATATTCCTGATCTCATGACTTGCTGGCTGTTCTTTTCTCATGGAGGATGATAGCTAGCTATCTAATCAAAATGCATAAGCAGTGTCTGTTCCTTCCACCCCCAGACCCATTCATTTTCTACTCAGAATCTCTGCTTGGGGTAGTATAATTGATTTCAACATAATTTACTGCTTACTTGGTAATGCAGCATTGCAGTCTCTGATAAAAACCATATCAAGTCACAGCACTGGTCTAGAGCTTGAAAGGGAAGCAGTGTAATCACTTTCTTACCCTAATGCACTGCCATCTCATTTCTGCTGGGCAAGGAGCTGCAAAGTAATCGTTGTTAAACAACGCTGGCTCCGAAGAGGGTCTTTCACTTCTCCGCCTGCCACTTCTCTTTGTCTCTCTGCTTTATTTCACGCGGAGGCAGCAGGGAAACTTTTCATTGTTGAATTACCATGGAAATAAAAGACTATGATTATAGTTGCCTACCATCAGGCATCTACCTCTAGCACAGAGCAAGGATAACCTTTCCTGAATTACCCTGCAAAGAAATGGCAGTTGAGGAGGGTGTAAAGGAGTAAATATCAAACAGCAAACGTTCTGTGTGAAATCTTCGTGCTGTCTTCACACTCCTATATACTTGTCATTAATCCTTTTGCTGACCGTGTTTGCCCAGAAAGTGAGCAGAACTGCTAATGTCTGCCTGGCATGTCAAAGGCGTTCCCAGCCGTGACGAGGTTGGCAGGCCGCTGGCACTGCCCCGATGAGCTCCCGGCTCCTCAGCACCGCCGCGGCCCCGTTCCTCCATCACGCCGGCACCACCAGGCACGCTCACCAGGCCCGTCTGCAGCCCACCCCTGCGCCGCGCCAGGTTATTAAAAATGGGCTATTCACAGACTCTTACGAGAGCTGAGGCCTGCCGTGTGCTTTGTGGGGGGCTGGCATGGGACCATGTGTTGCTTTTAATGGATTCGCCCTGCTAACGACTCTGTGAGGATGTGAAAGAGGTTTATGGCTGCACGGTCACCTTCAACCGCCGCCATCTTCCCAAACCCGCTTCTCACAGGGGCCACACTGCCTAGCAAGGCCTTCTGAAAAGCTCTCTCTCATTGGCTACTTCTCTCATGTTCTCCCCGCCTCTGAGGTACAGCAGCCAATCAGAGCTGCTGTAACAGATGCTAGCTGCTGCTGCACCCGGGCTGGTGCCCGAGGGGAGGGAAGGGGCAGGGTGGGGTTCCCAAATGGCGGCCGGCCCTTCTGTTCCACTTTTTGCGCCCTGTCAGAAATGGGTCTGTTCTGCCTTCCCCTCTGCACCGCTCATCCAGGGAAGTGGGCACTAGCTGTGTGGGAAAGAGGGGATGACCCTCGGGAGGAGCAGGAGTGGGGCGGGGGGATGGTGGTGGGGCCGGGCTGGCCGGCTGCGCAGCGCTGGCCTTTCTGGTGCTTCTGTGGAGAGGGCAGTAATTCACAGGGCTGTCGGGCGATGCTCTGGGCGGGAGGGCAGGCACTTGGGGGGATGGTGACCCTTGCCCCTGTGCATCCCTATGTCATGCAGACCATTGCGTCCGTGTGGGGCTGGGGTGCACAGCTGCTTCTGTGTGGCTTGGGAGGCAGAGGCCGCATCTAGTGCAGTGGGTTTGCTGATCTACAGGCGAGAGAGGCAAGGGAGGAAAGGGCCATTTGATTTTGGTGCCTGGATTTCTCCAGGTATGTGCTTATTTGCTGTGATTTATGTATCGCTTGCATAAGTAGCTAAATGTACTTACAGTAGCTTAGACCATCCAATGTCCCTAAGTATCAAACTGTCTATATTCTGGACTATAATAATCTATTCATTCTCTGAGGACCATTGGTAGTCGTCTTCTATCAGTCACTCATAGAAAATGACCAGATACTGCTAGCAGTTTCAGGAGAGCTGCTTTGCATTGTGCATGAGGCCAGCTGACTTTGTATAGGACTCTACTGAATCACATACCTACCCTCTGTTGTATGGCAACATTGTGAAAACAAAGAACAACAAAGTATGGCCTATTGAAGAGGACTGGTATTTTATGCTTTCTACAACAACAGAATTTTTGTTTTTAAGCAGGCAACATGTTAAATGCACCTCCACAAAGGTAAACTCATTTTACTTGAAGCTGAAACTTAATAGAGAAACAAGTAGGCTTTGGGGATGAGGTTTTAGAGTGACTTTTCAAGCCACAAAATGTATTTTGCTCGATAATGGTAAAACGAGTGGCAGATAGATTAATAGCTTATTTTTCCTAAAAATTAAATACCTGAAGCCACTCAAATAGTTTGTACAAAACAATTCTTCTCATCATGCTATCCAGTCAGCCTCGCTAAAGATAGTTATTCTTCACATGAACACTTGAGATTAAGAAGATTTAATCTAAACAAATCACAGCCCTTGAGCTGAGTCTTGGCTGACACTGAGCATTCTTGATGATCAGCAACCAAGCTGGAGGCAAGCTCAGTCCAACAGGGATGTTTTGAAACCATATGGGAGCTAACTACCATACCTTGTGATCAGGAACACGCATATTGTACCAATGGTGCTGGTGTTCCTTGATAAATGTACCTCAATGAAAGTAGGGGAGCTTCTCACGATACAATAAATCCTTAAAAAAAAAACTTGCTCTTTAGAAACAACTGCATTTCACAATATGATATCCAAACTTTAATTGAGAAGGAGTTAGATGTGACTGTAGACAGGTAAGCATTCATGCCAGCTGGCTTTTGGATGTTGACAATACAATCCAGACCAGCCTTGTGCTTTGAAGTTGTGAAATGGTTTACTTTGGGAACAAAGTAAAGGTCAGGATTTAGCACAAGCTACTACCGCAGAAAGAGGCAACAAGCATGAAAATAGTGTTTACAGGGCATGAAACAGTAAAATAATAGGTATTCTACGGTAGATAATCTTTTTTTTCTTAATGTAAGAATGAAACAAAGATTTGTTACAGCTGGGAATCAAGAAGCCAAAGCACTTTACATCAAAGTCTTTTTTTGTACCCACTGAAAGTTAAACTCTCAGATCTATGCTGGTATTTCTACTCTCTTAACACATAACTCAAGACTCTTGGCAACAAATGCTGTGGCATGGGGAAGCTTTGTCTATTTAAATAAAAAGAGATAATAAACAAATTTCTTAGCTTCAGACAGTGCTGTATTCTACTCACGCATGGTTGGGGGCAGGGGGAAGCCCAGCAACCTGACAGACTATAGACAAGCCCATAGAAGCTCAGAAATTAAGACTGAAACTGTCCTTAGCTCACCCTGTGGTGCCCAACATTGCACCTCAAAGGTTGCATGCTATCATCTACTCTGTTAAATCACCTTAGAGGTGTAAGCCAAATGCATACAAAGAAAACTACAAGACTGTGACTTCAAGATGAGAATTTACTAGTCTTTAAAAATGGTGCCTAAAGTTGGCAGAATTTCCATTGAATTTCCGTACATGAAAATGTCTTGTTTATTTCGCTTTGCTTTGCTTTCTTAAATTGTTGCTTTTCCTACATATTTAGTATAGAAAGTCAGGATACATGTTTATTTATGCATTTATTTTAATAAAATCTATCATTTAGGGAGGTTTTTTTGCATTTGTCTAAAATATGCAAATATTTTTAGATACTATCTTTGGCCTTAGACCCTAAAAACACTAACTGATGTAAAATGTATATTTAGGAAGCTAATAAAAGGGAGAACTGTTGCTTTTTTTTGTGGGGGGAGGGAGATGGGGAACAAAAGGATACCTGTCAATAAGTACACAGGAGTTCAATGAATGGGACTGTGGTCTTTTGTATGCTCAGTTTCTAGCCTGGAGTTACTCATGTGCTTGATATTAAGCACATACATAAGTCTCTGCACGACTGGAATCTATTATTACCATGTTGACATACATTTGTTAATGGTTTGATTCTGCTAACATTTCTATTTTGCAACACAGAGAGACACAGTAAGGTCCTGGAGTTCAGGAAGGTATTACTCTACAGGAGGAAGGTGGAAGAGATTTGGGGGAGCTGTTAATACCCTAACTTTAGAGACCATTCACAGTAAACCACATTTTAAATACTTTTCCATGGCGTTGTTTATTCCTAAAATATCTAAAGGCATCAATCAAGTTGTAGATTAAAGAGATATATAAATATCCAACCCTGAGAACAAAACTATTTAAAAAGATTTATTAACGGTTATTTATTTATTTAAGTCCAGTCCCTGTAAGATCTAAGTAGCGTGAATAAGTGGTTTAAAAACTATTCCTTATTTATTGTCCTTCCAGTTATATATTTGGCCTCTGGATTTTTTGATAGCTTTAAAATACCTTTTTGTCTGGAATGAGGCCTAATAACCCAATTTTTTTTGTCCAAAGCAGGAGATTTTGAGAAACAGGGATCTCTTGCTATATCTTCACCATGGCAGCTGCTGTTTATTAACTGATAACATTCTAGACATTTAAAATATCTTCTACCAAAAGCATAAGCCTATACTTGTCAGCTTTGTCTTGGGATTTGAGTGTATTTTCCTGGAGTGTTTGAACTGCATGCTCAGGCAATCTTAACCTTCTGGTTTAAATCCAAAAGTTTCAATTGTGGGAAGCAGTATGTTCTACACACACATCCATTACCTCTGGAGAATTTAATGTGTCATTTCCATCACAATTATATTTCTGGTAGCTGAATTTGGTTTGCTTTCTTTGGGCACTAGCTAGTACAATTTGGATTTATGAACTGAAGACTACGGAGATTTTATTTTTAGTAGGTTAGCATTTTAATGCAATGCTGTAGGGGACTGTAATGCAATATGGTGGATGAAAGCGATGGAGTCAGTTTTCTTAGGCTGTGTCTGCTCTGCAGTGGAGCCTGGTGCAACAACATGACCCTGCTTCCATCCCCTCCTCTCTTTTTCCCCTTCCTCCTGAGCCAGCTCTGTGGATAAAAGCGGTATAGTGTAATGTAGCGTTTGAGATAAACAGCTTTGCTAGGAAACACAGTATAGACCTAGGTGCAGCGCCTTACTAATGTGGCTATGTGAAACTTCCAGAATCCAAGCTACTATCTCTGCATGTCACGATACCATGCTACACCCTCTTAGTTAGCGTTAACATAGGGGCCTTTGCTCCCTGCACAATGCAGACTTGCACACAGGCAGGTTTTCTACTTTTCCAGTGGTACTGTCTGAGCTTTTGAAATAGTTGCCATCTTTCAGAAACAAAATACCATTTATCACACAAATATTTCTTTGTAAAAAGCTTGAGAAAAAGATGTCTGGGTTAGACACTACCTTACTTGACTCTGTATATGTGTGTGTATATAAAATTCATCCTCACCTATACCACTAGGAAAGAGAGGAAATTCTTAGTTCCTACAGTAGGGAGCATCTCTGTCCCCTCCTTCAAGCTTCAAAGGAGAGTAATGGCAAAGAGAAACCTTAACTTTGTGCTGCACCCACAAAAAAGAAGACTGTTGCTGGCTGCGATTTGTGTACTTTGTTTGGGTTACAGAATATGTGCTAGAGTTGTTTCACTTCCTCAGGATATCCCACACAAACACAACTCTACACCAGTAGCTCCTCCAGACTGTGATTTGTTGGACATAATTTCTGTTAGAAATAATCTTTCTTGTGATTAAGAGCTCTTACTGGGATAAGTAAATCAGTCATTAGAGCAAATGAAAAAGCTAACTCAATGTCAGCTTGCTTTCTGATTCTCAGCCAATTAAGTATTATATACTAGACTGTTCCTGCTGAAAGAGTGATATGCAAAGGGTGTTATTCCTCTTTGCAACCCTACCTGTTTCACATGGGCCAAATTTATGTGAATGTGTATAATTAGTGTGGTCATTATTTTGTCCATGCTCAACACCTCATCAGTTTCTTAATGACGTTTATTTGGGAGGCAGGAGAAACCCGAATCAGTGCTTCGTCCCCCTTTTGTGTGCTGTGTCCATCTAGCCAGTGTGATGTGAATGACAATATAGATAGATCACTCATGGGAAAAAAACTTAATTCCTTAGATGGCTACACAGGACAGAGCCACAAAAAAGCCTTGCTAATATTAAGTTGAGTTGGCAAATTATTTTCTATCATGATTTATTTATAGAAACATCTTACACTAGCCAAGAAATATTACTTGGAGAAGGATAATAGCTTGGCCTGTCTTTTACTTCATCTATCCTTGGCGCTACTTTTCTCCTATTTTGTCTTATGAGTAATTCTTACATAGCATCATTTCTCAAGTGTCTAGGTTAAGGGCATGTGTTAGTATCAGCCCTGGTCTCCATATTGGGAATATTTAGAGCTGACATTGTAGGGCCCCTAAGTATCATAAAATGATAAGCAGTAGATTTTCTTCATACATGCAATTTGAATGTACTTACTGCTTAGTTGTGTATCAGTTGAATGTTTGATGAACCTAGGCTTCTAGCTTAACTCTGTCTTTGCTAGTTCACTGAACCCATTTAAATCAACATTTTGAAAAAAAAACATTAGAGAAAGGAAGAATGATCTCTAATGTATTTTGTCTTCCGGGGTCTATTAAGTTGGATATAGCGTAGCACTGAAACAGATTCATAGTTTTCAGATGGAGTTGCCTCACTTCTAGCAAGCTCAAAAATATTTGGCAAAGAGTTTAGGCCTATCTGCTATCAGCCACAGGCTCCTTTCAGGCATTTAATGTTTTGTTTTAGTGCATGGGTTTGGGTCTATACTGCTTTAAATTCTAAGGTACCTAGCTCAGCCATCTCCTGCTTAATGCTATTTGAGAATTCACAAATTAAGAAGCGTGATACTAGGTCTTGAAGTATGGATCCAGTAAATATGCTCAAAGAATAAGTTCAAATGTTAAATACAAAACTGTCCAATACAGAGCTGCCACAACCACTTTTATTCAAAAGCCCCGGATGCCCAATGGCTTGGAACCTCCCAAGAACAGAGGGACTTAAGACAGATTATTCTCCTCCTGTCTTTGATTCTAACATTATTTGTAATTATTAATAGCCTCTTAATGATTGGGAAATATTTGGAAAAGGCCCCAAACCAAGTGTTTTTTGCAACTTTAGCATGCCCTCATCACAGTGTGCAGTTACAATGTTTCTTTCTTTCTCTGTCCATGTAAAGTTTTATGTAGCTTTTTGCATACTTTACAGCTTCATCAAGAACTATAGAAGGTGGAAGGTGTGCTTATCCCAAGTTTACCTGTAGCAGTGAGATAGGCATGCTCTCTTTCTGTTACCTCAAGTTACCAATAACTTGTTGCTCATGTTACCTATTTCCTGAAGAAGCAGTCCAGCTGCTAGGATATTATATAAAAAGTAGGTATTAGTTTTCTCCATGTTTTCTAAGAAAAGAACATATAACTCTATAATTAATATATATAATCTTATATATATTATATATATATATATAAAATTCTGATATGGGAGATAACTTAAACACCTTTTATTCAGCAAGTTCAACAGGCTCTGACTAGCTATCTAATTCAGATGCTTAAATCTGGGACAGATTTCACAAACTACACTCTGTCATTTTCTTGAGAAGGTAATGCTGGAAGTGTTCATGTATATGGGGAAGAGTTCCAACCTTTCAGCTTGGCAATTCCTATATCCACTTCTAAATGTAGGTTTTGCAACAGATTTTCACATTGCATCAGTAATTCAGTGCCCTCGGTTTTCTTGCTGTTCAACCTGAACCCCTGGGGTTTTAACCTCTGAAGATTTGAAGACATGCAGTTGAAATGTAATAATTGTTGGGCACTATGATCTGAACATAAGTAATGTGACATACTGTAAGAGTAGTTCTTTGAAAAATGATGTTTGAGGTATCTGAAACAGGATGCATAAAACTTTTATTCTCTCATCTCACAGACATATTTTAAAAAAATATTAAATTGATATGGATGAAAAAAAAATAAAGGTAAGTCATAAAAAAGCTCAGCTGGTGAATCCTAAATATAACATGGAGTTACACATTTAAAAAACACAGTATTGAAATATTGAATAAGAAGTTAGGAAGTACCATCCATCTAATGAATGAAGCAGATCTCCTGCAGAAAAAATAGCAAGAGACGGTGCAATTAATGACACCTTTAAAATACTTTTACCTAGCTAGGTTCAGCTAAAGCTCTACAGACAACCCTATTTCTTTCTTTTCCTGAATTTGGAGTGTTTTTACTCCTTAAATTAAAATATGTATTCAGTTATATAGAGAGAATTAGAATATGAAATCTTTGTTTCCTCTGTGTTACTTTGTTTTTCCAGCCTTCTAATGTTTGCAAAGTGAAACAGAGACTAAGACTTCATTTCTGTTCCACCAGTCCATCGGAGGTAACATTCCAGCAATTTACTGGGAGCCGGTGTTAAACATTTTACTCTGTTTATCTTCTGACTATATCAGTGACTTACTGACTATAATGACTAGATACTTGCTAAACTGTCTAATAGTTAGTGATGAAAAAGGGTCGTCTACTAACCACCAGTGCAGTTCAAGTAAATGATATGAATTTGTTTCCCATTTTTGTTCCACCTTGTTACTTTCATTTCTAGAATGTCGAATAGTGTTGCCTCTGGCAGATCTCGTGCAGCACAATACAGCCCTAGCAGCTTATCCTTTTTACATTTGTAAATATACTATTATTGGTATTGATTCAGTGCTTATGAAGTACACTTTATAGCAGAAAGTGATGTCTGGTACCTTCTTTTAAGAAACCTGAATGGTGCGAGGGAATTTCCGAGATCCAGATGCACATTATGAACATCTCTTGGGATTTTTATTTAATTATATAAAGAATTAAAATGTTTGATTTCTTTAATGGAAGGTACCTATGGAATGACTTATTTGTTCAATGTCTATTAAGATGTTAATCACTTATGAATGGCATATTCTTGTTTTAAAAAATATTTACTAAAATTAGTGGTCATATGTGGAAAGAGTGGGGACTGTGGTAGTATGTGGTAAATATATTAATTCAGTAATATATGGGATTAATGAATTACTACCATGCTACCTGTATATTATCTCCTGAAACTAATGTTAGAAGAATTCTGTCTGATTATGGAACATCTCTCCAGAAAACTTAGGTTTGAAGCTCTACTGATGTCTAGTCAAGCCAATGTCAATGTTGAAACTATGCCTATTCAATGGTTCTGTGTAGCAGTTAGCCTTCAATTAATGAGCTACTTTATGCATTACTTTCAGCTAGAATAATGCTGACATAAATCGTTTAATGGGTAGCAAAATATTCTGTTTAAGGCCTAACCTCTGATTTCTTTCGTTTTCCAAGTGCAAGAATATAACTCCAGAGGATGACAGTTTCTGCTGTTAGTATAAAGACTACCTTTTACTCCAGGCTAGTAGATCTTGTGTATTATTTTAATAGCCTGTATCCTGATTAACTGTAAAGCACGTCTGTGTAGAAATAGAAGTAATGCATCACTATCTTCTGCTTTGGTTCAGGATACTCCAATCCAGTGATCATCACTGATACCAGAAGAAGACTACCTCAGCAGGTGGAAGATCCCTCATATTCTTTACAGTTGTCAAGTTTCTACAGCTTGGCCCAACTCAGAAAGCTTGCTCTTTCTTCATGCATTAGGGAAAAATCTCAGTCCTATGTAGGAAGGAAATCCTAGTAGCAACTTGCTGAAATCACAGGGCTTCATTTAATTTCCTCTTAGAATATGATTCAAGTTCTGTAGAAACTCACATTTACATTAACCCTCCCCCCCCAAAAAAAGCAGAAGATAGGCTCCTCATATTTTATCAACCTTCTAATGTAACATGCAGTTATTTTTTTGGTACATCCATGACATAATTTGTGATTCCTCTCCCAGATAAAGAGTCAACATGGGATCAGGTTAGCATCAGTATTAGCACTCTCTTTTAAATAGAGCAGTTAGCAAAAGGGCAGAGCTTCATGATTTTTTTTCATTAAGGAGGGAGTGTTAATTGAATCTAAGATCAGTAATGCAATCCTGCTCATTTCCAGTGTACAAAGCCCTGTTTCCCTAAGCATAGAAGAAATCAAAGAGGAGATAAATTGTTTGCGCATAGCTCCAAGTCTCTTTAATCCAGCCTCTGGCTGAAAAGTTCTCTCATATTTTTGCACTACTTCTGTTTTTACATCTAGTGCCTTTTTTTTTTCCCCTTTTCTCTCACGTTCTCTAGCCAATCACACCTTTTAAAAATTGTATCTTCATACTAGGCTATTTATCCCATGTCTTGCAAATACCCTTGTTTCAGCTTTTGATCTGTGCTTATGTTTAAAGTACAGATAACAATAGTTCCAGCTCCCTGGTTCTAAAAATGAGCTTATTTGTGTTTTTCAACTGTTTAAAATGAAGTTGGTCCTCCAAACTTTATCAAGGTTAAATTGATACCTATCAAATTATAAGAAAAATAAGAAGCATGAGATTTTGAGAATTATGGAACAGTTTGTTAGGTTTGTGGAAGAAGGTTAGTAATGACTGGTAGCAAGAGATATGAAGGAAGAGACCTCTGAAGTCAACAGATCTGCAGGTGCCCAGTATGTTTAAGGTCATTCCTTTATAAATTTCAAAGCCTGTGTTTAACTCTGAGCTTCAGAGCTTTGGTCTTTATCCTGGTTTCTGCAGACAGCTCAAAAAAGGTTTGAATGGCATTTGACATTATTTTTTAAGAAGGCAATAACTGAGTCTTAATCACCATTACTCAATGTCCAAAATGTGAACTCTGTTTCATATTCTATTTTTCTTTTTTCTTTCACTGGCATAAGGTTTTACAACAGGGAATCATATGAGGGTGGGAAAACATATTTGGAAACCTAAAACCAATCTGGATCCAAAAGATGCAAATCAGTGTGTTCTGCCCCATTGTGAAGGGGCAGTTTTAGTAGTGTGTTGAAACATTCCATAATACGGAGCTAGTCAATAAAGCCAAAACATCTGAAGTTAAACTTTCTTCCAATTCTATGATTTATTTCTCAGAAATGATTTCTAGCTGTGATATTTTCTTTATATTTTATTTGACCACAGTTGTTCAGCTTATCCTTGTATAAATAGTTTGTGGATTTGGATCTGTCTTTCATCCTATAAACCTTAATACGCTTCCAGAGAAATACATAGATTCATATGTAATAAGATTAGAAATGTTAACTTATTCATGCAGTCACGTGTATAGAACTTGGGCAGATACAAGAATATTTTTAAAATCACCTCCAACTCTGATAAGCACAGAAATGTTTCAGGGAAAATTTTATTATAAGTTGAAGTAAAATATTTTAGAAAAAATGTACTGATTACTTTCAAACAACCTATGAAAAGAAAGACCCATTTCGTAAACTCGTTGTTGAAGGTCACCCTGGGGACCACTGTCTTTTTCACAATCTCCACAGTGAGCTGCAGAAGCGACTGAATGACTGATAGACAGGTGGACTAATTTGCAGAGTATTGTGTGAGTTTTTAAGGCCATCACTCTCTAATCTGAAAGATTCCAAATAAAAGGAAAGGGCGGTATCACATGACCCAGCCACAAGTATTCTCTTAGCCAAAGCAAATTTACATCTTATAGACCATCTAGGCTTGGCCTCAGGTTGACCTTGATGTTTACAGATTAAATGAAAACTAGTGATGCAGTATGCATATCTCGGGGACAAATTCAAAGCTACTATAAAGGATGTATAGACATAGGAACCCAACAGACTAAAATATATTTTTAATTAGTGATCCAAACAAGTTTTGGCTTATTCTCATGATGTAAGGATATCTGAATGCCATTCTTCTCTTTTGGCTGGTAGTTAAGAGTCTTCCATTAGGATCACTTTTGTTTGTTTATTCTTCTCCTCTAAGAGAAGTATGCATAGGTTTCTAAAGTCTGACCGTATTCTGTCATTCTAAAATTCCTTTTTTTTTTTTTTTTTTTTGAATATCTTTATTTATCCATGTTCTTAGCACCCAATCACTGGGATGTTGTCTAATGCTATTTGGAAAATCTCTTCCCTTGGAGACCCAAGGAGAAAGTTTTTTCAAGAATCTTTGAGTTTCTTGTGGCAAACTTATTAATAAACAATTTGAGGTTTACACTTGAGTTGTCCAAAGTTATTTGTTATGAATTCAAAACCAGGAGGGACTCTTAGTATCATTTCAAACTGAAAGCCTGAACTGGATTCTTGGTTTTTATTTGTTCCTAATGCTGAAGGTTTGTAAAGATCTTCTGTCATAGAGATCCTGGTTCTGTTTTCAGTTCATTTCAATGAGGAGAGACTTCAAAAATGTGAGAGCAACAGCAGTGGTTCAATGAATAGGGCAGAAATATCCACCCAGCAACCTGTGGCATAGGTATTTTATTCCACACTGGCTTCTTTCCTGAAGGCCTCTAAGACTTAGGAAGGGTCAATGGTCATGATTAAACATTACGACAGCCTACTTTCTGACATGTTTTTCTTGATTGTGTCCCACACACATGCCAAGAAGTGTGATAATCTTGTGAACAAACTGCAGGCATGCCATCATATGTTGGGCCTATCTTTGTATGTGCAGTGGTTCACATGGACTGAAGGTTGACTGCATGATACGCATTTGCTCAGTTGTAAGTGTTTGCATTTTGGTCATCTAAGGGAGACATCCCTGGTCATATGATATGTGATAGGAGGACTGGCTCAAAACTATGTCTTGGTTTTGACTTGATGACAGGAATATATATGTTAATGTGACACTGTAAACTGACTTGTGACAAAATTAAAAACATGGGTCACATAATGGATGTATGCCTAACCATCTGATGGAAGGCATGCTTGCTGCCTTCATGCAGCCTGCTTTTATGGAAGAGTTAAGTGTCATGGGGTTAGCGCACTTATCTTGGATTTGGAGGCTTGGATACTGATTCCTGCTGTGCCATAGATACCTTGTTATGATATGAAACAGACCAGTTAGCCCCCCTGCACCTCAGTTCAATGACTGTTAAATAGGAAATTTAGTGCTGTACTTGCAGATTGTAATATACAATAACAGGGATCATATGAGCAGTTTTAATAAAAGCCACTGGAAACATATATAAGAGTTCAGGATTAGATCCCATGTTTTACATCTTCAGGAACAGCATCACATTCCCCAGAGAGAATCAATAAAGTCTGAGGAGTTCTGTAGACCGAGAGAAATAATTGTTTGAAAAAGCAAAGATTACATTACTGCCCTTGACTGAGTGGCCATGCCTATCATTTCCAATTCACATTCAGAAATGTGTGTGAGATTTCCTTCTACTTTTCAATAGAAAGTGTACAGTTGTTCCTAGCTTATGTGCTTGATAAAGTATTTACAAGCTTTTTGATGCATCCCTTTCTACAGTGAACATTGTGTTTGATGCTTTGATGTTACACTTTCACATTACCCAGAAATGGCAGCTGTGTCTGGTTAGTGAGTGCAGTTTCATATAAAGTATGTTACTACTACTTGCTGTGATTTCTATCAGCTCTCGAGTTTTAAAGTCTCTATTTTTCCAGTAAAGCTTGGTGTAACTTTGATTTGGCTACTCACATATACTAAGTGCCTAATCCTCCAAAGCTGTTTTATGTGCCTAACTCCCTTTGAAACCATGAGAATTCAGCAAATAAATACATTTGAGGATCAGGGCCAAATTTGTTATCAAAGTGTTCCATGAATAGGATTTTTAAAAGTACACAAAAGAATTAGGAGTGTAAGTCTAATTGAAAACCATGAGTTTAGGCTTTTAACTCTCATGTTGGTCCTTGTCCTTTGGATAGAACTTTCAGAAGATTTGGGTGCTCAGCAGTTCCTAATAGCTTATTTAAGTTATTAAATTTATGAAGAAGCTGCTGGGTGTTCAGCATCTATGAAACTCGGGCCATTAGATAGATGCCTAAATGAATAATGAATTTCCCTCTATAGTAGGTGTTCCTGATACTCTTCTAACATGACAGCATGGTCATTTGTGATTAACTACTCCTATAAAACTACTCCTTGAACTATTGGCTTCAAAAAGCTGGTTAATTCTCCATCTCCAACCAGTGAGTGGTGAATTTTCCAGAGGGATATTGTGCATTTGTCAATGGGAAAGGAGGTGCCCAGTGGGAAGGGGAGAAAAACTATTAAGAAGTGATACAAACTATTTAAATGGGATGTAGCTAATGGGAGAACACTGTAGGCAGATGGATCCTGGTTTTAGAACATGTATTTTTTTGGATTCAGTGATGATCAGATTAATATTTCCTTTGGCTTTTCTCCTGGTATGGAATAATGGAATAGATGAGGAGGCGGGAGGTGAAGGGGAAAAGAATGGCTCGAATAGCCGGGGAGATATCTTTAAGGTCTTTGACTGAGATGCCATGTTTTAGTGCTTAGAATCAAAGGCAGATATCAGACAGGACTACCAGTGGGAGAGAAAAGAAAGTTTTGGGAGGGAAACTACCCTGTTTTCACATCACAACTATGGATCACTTCTGGTACCTGCATGTTCTGACATAATTTGAACAGCTCCTGAGCTCTAAATTTTGCTGTCCAGGAAGCCTCTTTGCTTCTTGCACCTATTGACTCTCATTAGCTCACTGCCTTGTTACTCTGTTACTTGGTAATCTTTGCAATGGTTTTATTGCCTTATTTTACAGCTTGGCTTGTTGTGTTATTGAACGCTTGCTAATTAATTTTCCTGCCACACTACTGTTTGCTTGGTGCTCACCTTCTCACTGAGCCATGGACAACACCCTTCCATTACTTTTCTGTTGGACTTACTACTTTCTTCAGTTATGACTAAGTCCCATCTCTATTCTGTGTCTTCTTACTCTTCTGTCTTCTTCAAGACTGTCCTCCTATATAGCTTGTTTATTTCCCATTCTCCCCTTTCTACTGTTCCTCAAAGTTCTTTTTCCCTTTCTCACAAACTTTTTTTCCACAGCCACCTCTTTTGTGGCTTCTACTACCCCTCCTATGGTAAAGACTCAAAAATCTGTTTTTATGTCTGTTACTTTTCACATTTATCTTCTATTGCCTTTTGTCTATGCTAAGTCTATTCATCTGTCCATTTAAATATAATATACTTATAACTTGTCAATTTGTCGCTTGTCAAGTTAATACTTGTCAGACAGTCAAGATTTTTCTCTTCCATTTTTGTCATAGATGATGACTACTGTAATATCCTTGTTACTACAAAAATGGGTGTCATCTGTGATTCCACTTCCTCTCTGGAAAGATAGTCTTGATTTCACTTTTTTGAAAGTCATACCAAAACCTTGTTATTTTGCTTTCTCTGAATTCTTAACTTTTCTTCTTCCAGAGTCAACTGAAAGAATCTGACAACCGTAAACACCTCATCTATGGTTCTCTTGATGTCCACATCATGCTCACATGTCTGTTGAGTTAGTTTTTTTGTAACTGTGAAGATACTTACCGTGTCATTCTGACCATGTTAACTCTTTGAATCTGTCTTCTAGTCCATTATTTCACATGCAACTTTGCTGCTCTGTTTTATGATCTTCACCTTTTCAGTGCTGTTGGCAACTCAGACTACCTCAGTATTTCATGTGTTTGTCTATTTTTTTCTTCCATGCCATCATTTATGCACAGAACACTGTGAACTACTCCATAAAGCCACCAGCTCCTCAAAACCCCCTTCTTCTGGCAGGGTTGTGGGGAAGCTGATGAATAGTAACAATTAAAGAAATCCCCAGGAGAGACTTAAGAGATTTTTTTTTACACTACTCCTCATTATTTATTCTAGCTAGTTTTTGAAACCAATCTTGACAGATACTGGTATCTTTGTCACGAAGTCTTCCCTTTATTTAGTTTTGCTTACCTTCTGGCATGATGAGAGTCCTTTTCCTGAATAATAAACACAGAAATGGTTGCAATATTAACCCCCCTTTTTTTTCTTCTTAAAATATGGTCTCCTCTATCAGGATTGCAAATATACTCCCAAAAGTCATTCAGCAGCAACAGAGTTTAAAATACGGCAAGTCCAAGCGAATGTCCAAATTAAAAGGTTGTAATTCTCATCTTGGGAGCAAGAGATAATGGATGCCACTCCTTTGTTTTGTATGCATGCATTCATATGCATATATATCATTCTTAGTTCTTGAACTAAGCCTTTAAAAAGGCTAGTTTTTCTAAGCAGCAAGATCTAATTTAAAGTCTTACATATTTAGTCTGTTAAATCTACAAATACATTGTGCTTTTGAATGTGAGGTCAAGTAATAGAATTCCATCCTCTAGAAGATTCTGAAATGTTAAGTGAAAAAGTTAATCTCCAATTTTCTTTTCTCCAGAAGGAAACATTCTTTAAATGTTGCAACTTAATCAAAAGTTTATTATATTATATCCTGCAATGCTTCATTCTTGTAGGAAATTTTGACTAAATCCATAAATTCCCACAAACTATTGTAATGTATTCAAGATAAGATGTCAAATGTAAAAAAGTGCTATCAGCAAATCTTTGACCAATTTTACCACAACATATATTTTTGCCTAGCAACTTAGGAAGATGTATCACATATATCAATTGTCTAAAGCATATTTTTTCTTTTTTTTTTCCTGAGCTTTGCATATAATTCAGTTAAGTTATTCCCCACTAGATTAGCCCACATACTCAAATTATATTTCTCTGTTTCCTATATAAACACCCAGCTTGCAGCCATACGTTTATGGGTGGGATTTAACCAAACAAGGAATCCCACTGATGCCAATACAAGTAAATACCACTGAAAAGGTATATGGATGGCAGAATCAAGACCTCATAGAATTGAAGACTGCTGTAGAGTTAACTAATCCCTATGTTTGCTCTCTGGAGAGGTTTAAAATCATTGTGAGCAATCCCTCTGTATTGTAATATGCAATTCATTATAAAGACTCAAGGTGGGATTATTTTCAACCCTTTCTTTTTCTTTGGCCCTAAAAGGATTTGTATTTGCATTTCATTTCTCACTCATATCTTTCCTGCTTGCTTTCAGATTTCCCCATTTGTTCTCCTTCACAAATGGATCTTTGGACAAACATTTTGTATGTGGGATGGGTCGCCATGTTAAAAAGATTATCTCACCATGGAGTCCAATGGCATTTAACAACAACAGCGCTTATATTTTCCTCAAGTTGCGTTTATCTCTTAATCATTATTAGCTGACTGAGATTTATGACATCTTCTTCATCCAGAGATAAAATCAATTAGTTGAAAACTCTTCAGCTTGTTAACTATAGTCAAAAAAATAAGTGCCAGCTTGGATGTGTATAATTGTATTTTCCAGTTCAGTGAGCATGTGCACAGGAAAACAGCTACAACCCCCAGCAGGGAGTGGTCAGCTGGTCCCAGCCTATTCAGGGCTCTCGGTGCCAGCCAGCTTTCAAAGAGGGAGCGGTGGGCCATAAGGAGCCCCAAGGATTTTCCCGACCCTCTTGGGTAATTTACACCAATCTTAAACATGTATGTTTGTCTGAAGTCTCTTTTATCAGCGTGGTAATCCCATTACTGACAAATGAAGATGTAATCACAGTTTATTCAAATTGTTTGAAAGCTTTATCCCCTTTCGAGAGAGAGGAGAAAGTACAATTGGCTGCAACTGACTTCTTAAACTCCTACTGGGACACTAGCAAAGCAAAAATGATTTTTAAAGAGCACTAGCACTTGCATATGGAATGAAAAGTATAGCCTAAAGGGTTCCTGATGAAAGGAATCTTCTCTTGTGTATGGACTTTACATCAAGGCCAACACTATTATTATTAATTTAAAACAGGGAAGGTGAGAAAATAGTGTTTTCTCTGGTTGGCTTGTTCTAGAGCCGTTTTTCCCACTAATGCTGTCTCTGCTTAGCTCCAGCGGTAGCAGTGAGGATAGGGATACTGGTCACCCTGTGTCTCCATCACTGGGGTAACCACTGGCTTACAAGCAGAGTTTCTCCCTTTTGCAAAACCTACAGCAGTAACCAGAATGGTGTGGAAAAGGACCTAAAGCAGATACCTGGTGTATTTCCCAGGGGAAGGTTGTTTATCCTAAAGTTTCTCCATCGGCCTTGTTTGTAGCAGAGAGAAACAAAAATGCTTACACAGAAAAAGGTCTTTGCGCAAAAGTTAAGCCTTAAGCACTAATAGCCCCACTGAAAACTCTGT